>NC_057864.1:320377824-320447824 GCF_019393635.1 Dromiciops gliroides
CTTTTGAATTATTACACTGTTTCTTGCTCTTTTTCCATCATCCTGGAGGTGGAGAGGAGAGGAGGATAATATAATGACATTTTTGATAATTCAATTTCCTTCATATAATCTAGCTTCCACTGGAATATTCCAATATGATCTATTCCACTTTGGATAAGTGTTGGTAAACTTTCATCCCTTACACCAAACCAAAATTTGCTGGGGTGCAATTTCCAACCATTAATCTTACTTCTACTTTATGGATTCAAGTGGAGAACATGTATGATGTCTTTTTTACATTCATAAACTTTCATGTACTTTAGGAGAGTTATGTTCCCCTAAATATTCTCTGGATTAAACATCTCAACTTCCATTAGACAATGATTATATGTCATGACTCCCAGTTCTTAGCTTTGAACTTTATTGTCTTTTTAAAGTCTGGAAAATGTGATGTGCAAAATTGAAGTCAATTCTCCACATGAGCTATGAGCAGGACAGAAGCCAATGGGACAATTTCTTTTCTTTACAAGTCAACTCCCTTAAAAACTAACCCATTTTTGTAGCTTTATGAATTCTTTTTGCGTCCTTCCTTTGTTATCCAACACAAAGGATCTTCTTCCTAGCATCTTGGCTCTGGAATATGCAATGACAGATCCCTTTTTTTTCTCTTTAGACTGACAGTTTTCCCTGACATATCCAATTATTGGGGTTTTTCCAGAAGCATTGGTGGTGGAGACCCAATTGCTAATCTAGCCACTAAGTGGCCTAGCACAAATATTCCCTATGCTTTTTTATACTCAACTTCCTGGTCTCTCAAAAACATCCAGAGACCTGTTCTATATCTAGGGACATTTCAGCAGCTCCCTTAGGCATCAGCATTTCCCTCTTTGTCCTCTGGAGACCCATTATATCTCAGGTCTATTAAGCTCATCCACTCCTATTCCTAGGTATTCTCACCAAATAGCCGCCCCAACCAATGTTATAATCAGCTCAACTAGTTAAACACCTGCTGTCTCAAGGATCCTTGTAAACTGTCACTACCTTCTCATCTTAAGCATGAGACTTAAACTATTATTTTGTCAGGAAATTAATTAACAATGTTATATTGATCAGTCAACAACCATTTAGTAAGTGTGCTAGACTTTGAGTTCACAAAGACAAAACAATTAATAGCCCTTGCCCTCAAAGGTCTTATATTTAATCAGAGGAGAGAACATGTAGGCATATTTAGATTTCAAAAATATACAAAATAAATCCAAGTTAATTTGAATGTGCAGGTAGGTAGAGGCACTAGACGGTAAAGAGATTAGAAGATGTTGAGCTTTTCTGACTTCTTTCAAGACGAGTCAAAATCCTAAATTTTTCAGAAAGGTGAAATTTGCTACTCCTTCCAATTGACTCATACCACCTTTCAGTGCCTTCTCCATTTCTTTTGCTCCATATATCTGTAAATGCAGAGTTATCTGCATGTTATTTCTCCCACTGGGATATGAGACACTTAAGAGCAAGGATAGTTTTTTGTTTGTTTGTTTCTGCTTATTTGTTTGTTTTGCCTCTATTCCTATAAGTACTGAGTCCTGTTCCTTGAACATAGTAAACCATTAAAAATGCTTATTGACTGACTGAATAAAAGGTGGTGAATGTCTTGAACTTTAAAGGAAGTGAGGGATTCTGAGTTTTAGGGGTCAGGAGGAGTAAAGTCCAGGTATAGGGAGCACATAGAGCATTTGTGTGACAGGAACAGCAAGAAGACAATTTTGGATACCTTAGAGAGTGAATAAAGGAGAATATCATATAAAACGAATGAAAAGTTAATGTAGAAAAAAATTTTGAATTGCTTTAAATGTCAAATAATTAAGTTTGTATTTGACTCCAGAGAAATGGTTCTTAAGCTTTTTTGTGTGTAATAGATTTCTTTGGTAGTCTTGTGAATCCTAAAGCTCCCTTATTAGAAATTTTTTAAATTGCAATTGAACAAAATGGTAAATATCAGGTAGAGGTTTGTGAAAATATATGCATATATGTGCTTTTCTGTGTTTCTATATTTTTATCTATCTATTTCACTGAATTTCATGGATGCCATGAAATATCTCCCTAGTTATCATGAGGTGCCTGTGGATTCCAAGTTAAGAAACCTGCTTAATTAGAAACAGGGAAATATTGCCAATTTTTGAGCAGTGCAGTGACAGGACTGTGTTTCAAGAATATCACTTTGGCAGCTGTATGAAGGATAGATGGGTAAAGAGACAGACTTGGAGTAGAGATACCAATTCATAGGCTAGTAAAAGCCTTGTAAGTGGAGAGAAGATGATAGACAATACAGAAGTTATGGAGGATAAATTCACGGGTGAATGGTTATGAGTAGAAGACAATTTTTATGGCCTAAAGCTTTTTTCTAAAGTGGGCATAAGACAAATAATTAGAAAATGACTTCTATGATAATCTGACCATAGTCCTAGATGGTGGTATAGCAACTTCCATGTCAAGGACCACGTTCAATGTGAACAACTGGAAATTGTTCACTCCATAAAGGCCTCTGCTAGAATGCCTGATGAAGCCTCCAAAAAGTTCTTTTACTCAAGAAATACAAAGGGAAACATAAATTATGATTCATGTTACATTGTTTGCAAGGTATAGAGGAATAAACAGTATCATTTTCTAAAGAATAATGTCTGGTATATATACACAGTGACGGAGGTGTGAAGGGGAGAAATACTTATTCATGCCCATATGTGTTTTCCATAGACATATTTGAGCACTGGCTGAATTGTGGCTGTCTGCCAAATTCTGGGGATGATGGAATATAAAAGAAAAGAAATAAAATAAACCAGCACCCTGATTTGCAGCTGACTAACAGAGTGTCACATTTTTCAAAATCACCTTGCCAGCTCATAATGACAATTTCCTTTAACCATTTTAATTAGCATTTATTGAATGTCCACAGGGCAAATCACATTCTAACAGCCACTCTTCTGCTTGTTTTCAGACATAGCATTGGCATTACAATTGGAGAGTGTCTCTTGCACTTGTGCTATATAATAAGGTTTTAGAATATAGAAGAATAAAAAAATCAATCAATCTCTCAAGCAAGAAAAAAAAGTGAATCTATTTAATTAACAAAAAAGGATAGCAGTCCTGTTTGGTAGCACTCTATAACCAAAATCAAAAAGCAATAAATTACACAATAAGGGTGCTGATCTTTGTTCATTTGGGTGGATAGGGCTGGTTGAGAGATTTTGAGGAATGGTCCTGTGATTTTTATCTGTTTAAGTGAATACCTGTATAGATACTTTTTCAACTGATGAAGAATTTGCAATGAATATGTATTTTTATAATCTTACAGAGTTTCCTGAGACACTGAGGGGCTCAAAGTATTGCCCATGGGCATAAGGCTAGCATGCTTTAGAAGGGAGAGATGAACCCAAGTGTTTGAGAAACCAAGACTTACATGTTGAAAATGTTATACTACCGCTCTTCAAAATTAATTGTCTGCCACAATTTTCTTTGTATCTCAGTGTTTGTTACATGTGAACCCTACCATTACTTCTGAATAGCATTCAACATTCAATGGAAAAAAGTTGTAGCAGTGGGCCCTTGACCTCTGAAAATATACATTTCCAAAAGAAAGTAGGCAGTTTCACAGATTTTTTTAAAATGAAAGCTTTTCTTACTTCATAGAGAAAATCATCAAAGTGTTAAACATTTCATAAATGCCCATTTTACAATTATTAGCTTCTCCATTTTATTGAGAGTAAGGCCTAAAGCAGTTATGTGACTGATTCATAAGATCATAACAATGAGTGAATGTAGGTATCTTGACTCCAAGACAAAAATGGTTTCCACTATGAGAGGCTTCTCATATTTGCTAAACTTCTATTCATATGTGCCAATATGTCTTTTTTTGGCCACAATTTGCCTACTTTCATGTTTCTCTTCCCTTTCTAGATGATAGAAGCACTGCATAATAATCTAGGATTGGCTGTGCTTCATTGTTCTGCACTTAACTACTAATAGTACTTTGAAGCAAAGACTGTATGACCAATGGATAAGATATTCATGGGATTCTTATTCACACATTTGTTGTATTAGATAGCTTTTGTGATATCTTCTAATTCTTTGATTTTGGAAGATAACATGGACATGCTGCAAAAGAAGAGAAACCATTTGGGTAGTTCAAGAGAGCTATATTCTCATCAGATACTATTTCCATAGCAATCATTAGCCTACGTCTGTAAGAGAGAGCATTTAAGGCTCATGATCTTATCTTGATACTTACAGAATACTTTTAAAATCTTTTTTTTTCCAATGACATGTAAAACCCTTTTAAGATAAAAAAATGAGTTTCAAATTCCCTTCCACCTTCCATTCTCCCCGTCTTCCTTGAGAAGGTAAGCCCTTTGGGGCAGAGTCAAAATAGCAGAGGAAAGGTAGTGACTCCTTGAAGCTCCTGACACCCGTCCATACAATTCCAAAAATAATGTCATAAGATAATTCCCAGAGCAGTCTAACCCACAAAGGAACATAGCGAGACTATTTTTCCAGCCAAAGGCAGCTTAATTGGATGAGTGGGACCACCTGCTGTTTGGGCTGAGAGAAGAGCTCAGCACTGTGCTGCACACCAGATCGTGCCTCCAGGACCTTGGAGTCTTCATCATTAGTATCTGCTTCTGAGGCTCAGCTCACAGAACATTTAGGGGTTTAGCAGTTGGCTGGGGTGAAGAACTTGTGGTATCTGCTGGAGTTGGGGTGATGTGCACAGGTTCTCTAGCAGTGTGCTGACTTGAGTGGCAGAGGACCAGTGGGGAAAGGGCACAGACACTCCAAGATTCCAACCATAGAGAATTGTATGTCAATCAGACATATGCATCCCAGTTGTGATGAGTAAACAAAAAAGCAGCAGATGATAGAAAGCTTCTTTGGGAAAAAGGTAGAACAGAATACACCCTCAAAAGAAGATAATAACAAAGTCAAAGCTAAAACATCAAAAGCTTCCAAGAAAAATATTAATTGGTCTCAGCCCATGGAAGAGCTCAAATCAGACTTTGAAGATAAAATAGGAGAGATAGAAGGAAGATTTAGAGATACGGAGGAAAGAATGGAAAGAGAAATTAGAATGTTGCAGGAGAGTCATGAGAAAAAAGGCAAACCTTGAAAAGCCAAATGGAAAAGGAGATACAAAAGCTCTCTGAAAAAAAATAATTCCCTAAGAATTAGGATTGAACAAATGGAAACTAGTGACTTTATGAGAAACCAAGATATGATAAAGCAAATTAAAATGAATAAAAAAATAGAGGTGATTATGAATTATCTCCTTAGAAAAATAGCTGACCTGGAAAATAGATCCAGGAGAGATAATTTGAAAATAGTTGGACTATATGAAAACCATCACCAAAATAAGAGTTTAGACATCATCTTACAAGAAATTGTTAGGGACAATTGCCCTGATATTCTAGAAGTAGAAGGTAAAATAGAAATTGAAAGATTTCATCAATCACCTCCTGAAAGAGATCCCCAAAAGGAAAACTTCCAGGAATATTATAGCCAAATTCTAGAGATCCCAGATCAAGAAGAAAATATTGTAAGCACCTAGAAAAAAAGGTATTCAAATACTATGGAGCTACAGTAAGGATAACAAAAGATATAGCAGTATCTATATTAAGGGATCAGTGGGCATGGTATATGATATTCCAGAGGGTAAATGAACTTCTACTACAGCCAAGAATCATGTACCCAGCAAAAGTGAGTTTAATCTTTCAGCGGGAAAATGGGACTTCAATGAAAAAGAGGTCATTCAAGTATTCATGATGAAAAACCTGAATTGAATAGAAAATTTGACTTTCAAATACAAGACCCTAGAGAAGCACAGAAAGGTAAACAGGAAAAAGAAATCATGAGACATGTTAAAAAGTTAAACTGTTTACATTGCTACAGGGGAATGATAATACTTCTAACTCTTAAGAACTTTCTCAGTATTAGGACAGCTGAAAGGAATATACTTAGAATTGAATATGAAGGGATGTTATCGCTAAAGAATATCTGCAAGGTGGGGTGATGTATATATGGGACCTGATTTGGGCTCAGGTCCCCCTGGGTCCAGTGCTGGTGCTTTGTTCACTGTGTCACCTAACTGACCCAGGATAAAATCTTTAAAATAAAGTTAAGGGCTAAAAGGAATGCAATGGAAGAAAGGGAAAGGGTGTTAAGGGCTAAAATTCTAGCTAGTCTATCTAAAATATCTAATGAGTGGTCGCCAATAAATTATAAGCTTCAGCAAGAGTTAGACTTTTAAGTGTTTATTAAGGAGAATAAGAATTTGATAAAGAGAGAGAGAAAGGCCTAGATTCTTATCTATTAAAGGGAGAGAGCATTTCTAGCTCCCCTCTCCATCAGCGTCCTCAGGAAAGAGAGTGAGACCGAGTGCCAGTCTCTTCCTTCCTCCTCCCACTAGCCCACGTCACTTCCTGACGCCAAAGAAAAGACTTCTGGTCTTGCCCTCAAAGACCTTCACTTCATGGGTGGAACTCTTCTACAGTAAGTCTCCAGCAGGTGGCATCATTCCAATCGTTACAACGGTTAGGTGGACAGGGGAAAAGTACCTCACATAAAAGAAACAAGAAAAAGCTTATGGAATGGAGGGGAAGATGAAGAAGGAGAAAGGGTGTGTGGGGGGAGCAAACCTTAGTCTTATCACATTTGGCTCAAAGAAGGAATAAGAAACACACTTAAGTGGTTATAGTAATATATTGTACCCTGAGCAAAAGTGGGAGGGGAAGGGGAAGGGGTTAAGGAAGAGAACTAAAGGAAAGAGGGCATATTGGGGGGGGCAGTACAAAGCAAAACAATTTCGAGGATGGATGGGGGAAGGAAGAGAGGAAATAGAATATATATCAAGGGGAGGGAATAGGATGGAGGGTAATATAGTTAGCAATAGAAATTTTAAAAGAAATGATGAGCAGAATGGTATCAAAAGGACATATGAAAAAATGCAAACCATCAACCGAGGAAGAACTGATGGTATCTGAATACAGATTGAAGCATAATTCCATGTGTTAGCTTCTCTTTCTAAATTTATTTTGTCTATTTTCCTACACAATCTGACTAATGTGAAAATGTTTTGCATAACTGCACATATATAACTTATATTGAATTGCTTGATTTCATAGAGAGGTTTGAGGAATGAGGGTGAAGAAAATTCAGAATGAAAAGTTTTTAAAAATCAATGTGAAAAATTGTTTTTTAATATATTTTCACATGAAACTTGGGAAAATTCTAAATAAAATAAAAAATAGAAGGTAAGGTTTTTGAATAAGGTTATACATTTGCAGTCATGGAAATCATATTTCCATATTAGTCATGTTATGAAAGAAATCAAAGACCCCACCAAAAAAAAAAACAGAAAGAAAAATAAAGAACTGATGGTATCTGAATATAGATTGAATTATATTTTTTTTCTTAGTTAACCTTTCTTTTTTTTTATGTTTTTCTGTTCAGAATTTTAGTTTTCAAATTACATATAAAGACAAATTTTGACATTATTTTTTTGGAAACTTTGTGTTCCAACTTCTCTTCCTCCTTCCCTTCCCATCACCACCCCCCAGGAACTCAAGCAATTCAATATAAGTTATACATGAGTAATCATGGAATACATCTCCAAATTAGCTAGGTTATGAGAGAAAACAGATAAAGAAAAAACTTCAGATTAAGGAATTATAAAAAAAAATGTTTTTCATTCTGTTTTCAGATACCATCAGTTATTTCTCTGTAGATGGATTGCAATTTTCAGAAGTCCTTCAGTGTTATATTGGATCATTGCCTTGCTGAAAATAACTACATCCTTCACAGCAGATCATCTTATACTATTGCTGTTTTGTTTTTTTTTTAATAGAGTACATTGCACTCTGCTTCAGTTTATGTAGCTCTTTACGGGTTTTTCTGATAGCATCCTTGTCATCATAACTTTTATATAGTACCTTAAACTTGATAAAGAATTTTCTTCACAATACCCCAGCAAAGTAAGTACCATATGTTTTGCCATTATAATCAATCACCATAACTATTTCCCTTCATCCTATTCCCTTCCCATGATGTTTATTCTATTTTCTATCTTCTTTTACCCTATTCCTTCTCAAAAGTGTTTTGTTTCTGACTTTCCCCTCCCCTGCTCTTCCCTCCCTTCTTTCACCCTTCCCTCCTTATCTTCTTCCCCTCCTACTTTCCTACAGGATTACATAGATTACATCTCCCAATTGGGTGTGTATGTGATGCCCTCCTTGATCTAACTCTGATGAGATTAAGGTCTTTGAGCTAATTCTGATGTGAATAAGGCTCCTTCACTTCCCTATACCTCTCTGAACTCTCCCCCACTCTATACACCCTTTTCTGTTTCTTTCATGTGAGATTTCACCCTATTCTGCCACTCCCTTATCCCCTCCCCCAGTGTATTCCTCTACCCCCTCAATTTTACCCCAAAGATGTCATGGTGGGGCATCTAGATCATATAGTGGACAAAGTCCCCACCTTAAACCCAGGAGGATAGGAGCCCAAATTCTGCCTTGGATGCAAGACACTCATTTGCCCTGACTGCTCCCTCTACCCCCACACTCCCCAACAAAATGGAGAAAAAAAATGCCTTACCGCTATCAGCTCCTCATAATCAATTCCCACCTGTGCCCTCTGTCTAAATTTATTCCTATCATTGCCCTAATACTCAGAAGGCTTTTGTGATTTAGACATATCATCTTCTCATGTAAGAATGTAAACACTTTAACCTTTTAACATGTCTCATGATTTCTTTTTCCTTTTTATCTTTTTATGCTTCTCTAGGGTCTTGAATTTAAAAGTCAAATTTTCTATTAAGTTCAGGTCTTTTCATCAAGAATGCCTGAAAGTCTGCTTTTTCACTGAAGTCCCATTTTTCCCACTGAAAGATTATAGTAAGTTTTACTGGGTAGATGATTTTTTATTTTAAACCCAATTCCTTTGCACTCTGAAATATCATATTCCATGCCCTCTGATCCTTTAATATAGTAGCTACTAGATCCTGTGCTATCCTTACCATGCCTCCACAGTATTTGTATTGCTTCTTTCTGTCTGTTTTCAATATTTTCTCCTTGACTTGTGAGTTCTGGAATTTGACTATAATATTCCTTGAAGTTTTCCTTTTGGGCTCTCTTTCAGGCGGTGATTGGGGTAGTCTATCAATTTCTATTTTACCTTCTGTGTCTAGAGTATCAGGGTAATTTTCCCTGAAAATTTCTTGGAAGATGATGTCTAAGCTCTTTTTTGATCATGGTTTTCAGATATTCCAGTTTTTTCAAATTATCTCTCCTGGATCTATTTTCCAGGTCAGCTGTTCTTCCAAGAAGATATTTCACATTGCCCTCCATTTTTTTATTCATTTGAATTTCTTTTATTGTATCTTGGTTTCTCATAAAGTCACTAGATTCCATTTGCTCAATCCTAATTATTAGGCAATTATTTTCATCATAGGTCTTTTCCAATTGGCTTTTCAAGCTATTGACTTTTGTCTTATGCCTTTCCTACATAACCCACATTTTTCTTTCTATTTTTTTCCTCTACCTCTCTGACTATATCTTCAAAGTCCTTTTGAGTGCCTCCATGGCCTGAGACCTATTCATATTTTGCTTGGAAACCTTAGATGTTGGGTCCCTGATATTGCTATCCTCTTTTGAGGGTGCACTTTGATCTTCCTTTTCACTAAAGAATTTTTCTATGGCTTGCAACTTTCTCTGCCTGCTCATCTTGCTTTTCACTTGACTTTTAACTCCTTCTTAGTGTGTGGTCCTGCTTCCAGGATATACTGCCCTAAGCTTCAAGGGGTTCCAAGTGTTATTATTTAATGAGGGGCAGTTTCTTCACTCACCTGGTCCTTTCTCTGGACCATAGATAATCACAGGCTAACTTCCCAATCATCCAGGGAGCAAATTGTTATGTGCTGTGGTTGCTAGCTCAGATGAGCCTGCACCCCTCCCCCACCTGGACCTCCACTGCTCAAGGTGCCTTCCTGGTTTTCTGCTGGGGTATGGCACCCAAATCCCCCCTTAGCTCCTGCATACATCCCTGTAGGCACCCCATTTAGCTCAATTCCAGAAGACACTGGCCCTACAGCTGATTTAGAGGCTGGGGGTAAGGTTCTCAGGTGCAGCCTGCTTGGGGCTGGATCTGTGTTATTGTGATTGTGGGGCTTGATTATACTCCCAGCCCAGCTCCCCCATCTGGTGAACTTCCAAGGTGTCGTTGGCACAAAAATATTCTCAGCTGTCTTTTTGCGGGCTCTGCTGCTCCAGGAGTTGTTTTCTGGCTGTTTTTGGAGCTTTTTTTTTTTTTTTTGAGTAATTGTGTGAGTTAGTCTCTACATTTACTATCTTTCCTCTGTCCTCTTGACTCTGCACCCTCCTCTGCAGAATACTTTTGCTTTTATAGCTGGGATGTATATAAAGCATCATGCAAACTATTAAATTCTCAAACTCCAGGGCCTAGGATGTTAACTCTGTCAACCCCTTTCCAAGAAATATGTTGTATAACAGGATCCGCCAGCCACAAGATTGGTACAAGTGGATATGCCCTGCCATTTTGTTTTCAGGAGACTGACAACCACTGATTATGTCTTTATAGTTAGTAGGAAACTAGTCACATTCTTAAGACTAGGCGCTGATCATAAAGTATTACTTTGATCTAATCTAATATTGGACATCTGTCTGAAAATATATATCTGAGACTTCTCCCTATTTCTATTCTAAGGCACTGAGACCTAGGGAAGAAAAGAGAGGCCTTAAAACAAATATTTTCTTAGAGAATTCAAATTTAATTTTTTAATGCCAAAATGGAAACTATAAAAAGAACAGATGTGAAAACTGTGATAATTTATATTCCTCCATACAAGTCAGCTTCAAAGATATGCCTTACCAACCAATTCAGGAATCATTTTAAGTTGCAATAATTTTATCAAATGATATTATTGACTGAAGTCTAAATTTGGAAATCATTTATTACACAGCAAGCCACCTGCTAATTTAGCCACTAAAAGCTAGACATCAAATTCTAATTAGAAATAGTACCTACTACAGTAGACTTTTGAAGTTTAGGAAACAGAATGCATTTTTAAACAGTTTTCCCCCATTTCCTTTGATATTCAGCCTTGATCAATTTTCATTTGAAGACGTAATTGTAAGGTCCCCTGAGTCCCCAAAACAACAGTAATTAGATATTCAAGCACTGATTCAAACATAAAGAATTTTCATTTACAAAAGAAACTGGTGTGAACATCTTGCCTTTTGTCTAAAAACATTGATCATTTTAATTATAAATTATAGAGAAAGTAAAGCAATTCTAGTATTCAGGTTATAAAACACAGAATTTAGGGAATAAAAGTAACAGTGAATGTTCTGTCAGTAAAAGTATATCCTGTTACTTTATTCAGAACAAATTCAGTGTCATTAAAATAATTTCATTATTCCATATCAAAAAAATATATATATATATATAATTCACCAAATGTGTCTACAAAAAATGTTATCACTAAGAAAATCTTGGATTTTCATTTGGCAATGGTTCTTTTCATTTTTCTAGTTTTTTAGATTTTGTGCTTTTCATTCCAATGTATTACCATCATTATGCTTCCATAGATTTCCCTTAGCCATTATATCTATATTCTTTCTAAACATTGTGAAGAGCTCTTCATCCCTCATAAAGGAAGCCTTATATACAACTATAACAACTAAGAATTGGAAGTTACTTCAGGGTTTATCAGTTCCAACCCCTTAATTCTTTTCATGATTAAAGTGTTTGAGGTTCAAGACTAAACCATTCAGTTTTTGAAAAAGGAAGGAAAGAAATATGCATAAGTGTATACTGTAAGCCAGTCATTGTGTTAAGCTCCTTCTAAATTTATTTCATTTGATTCTCACAATCACATTGGAATTTTGGTATTATTTTTATTTCCATTTTACATTTGAGAAAACAGAGGCAGACAAAGTGAATTTCCCAGAAGGTGCCTGAGACCTTGATTTGACCTTGTCTTCTCACTCCTGGTCTAGTACTCTACTCACTGTGACACTACCCTGCCTCTAGAGCAAGGATCAGAATATACAAAATACAAGTCATATTTCTAGTCAAGTGCTCTTACCTCTGAGCTTCATTGCCTTCTTTCTACAGTTCTACTTATGTTATGGAGAAGAGAGAACATAAGTAGTATTATATAATAGTATGAATCTTGAAATTACAGTCAGAAGACCTACATGACCCTAGGTAAATTATTTCATCTCTCTGGTCTGAATTTCCTAGTCAATAAAACTAAGGGACTCATGATGCATTATCTTAAAGGTTCTTTTGAGCTCTAAATCCAGTAATTTAATGGAATAACCATTCCAAATTAAAGCTTTTATGGTTTCTAATGAACTTATTAAATTAATCATTCTTTAACCAACCTTTCCCCTGCAGGACAAAAATAATAATCAAAATTGTTCATTTTGTAAAAGTTCTTAGTTGTAGATATATAGCTGATATTTTTCTTAGAAGAGTAAATAAGGTTTGTTTTTAAATGTCTTTTCAATATAAGTTCTTTTCACAAATTTATATACTAAAATTTTCTACAGTATTCTTCTCTATCCATGAGACCCATTCTATATATCATTTATGCTTATTGTCATGGGGAAATATGTGGTGGTGGGGGGTTCTTAGGTATTACTCTTTAAAGAATTTGCACATAATCCAATTAGAATAAAATAGTCTCTTATTTGTGTGCTAGAGAAAGTGACCAAGAAGGAAGTCAAAGACTTGCTTCAAGGATAGAAAATGACTTAGAGACACATTTCTCCCAGACGTGAAGGGAGGCCATAACCTTTATAAAGGACAGATGGTGGGGTGATGGATGTAGTCACCACCTGACTATGGAAAGTTCCCTTTGGGGGTGGGGAAAGCTTGATTGGGGGTGGTGGTCTTGACTTCTGGAGTCATCTCTGTCCCTAGGCTCAGATAGCACAGCAGCTATGTTTAATGGGCTTATCTCCCTTCCTTCTTATGTCTGTCAGGCCTTTAGTTTAGCTTCTCAGGGAGAGTTACCCCAGACACATATCATTTATGTATCTTAAAAATACACATAATAAACTCTCTATTTTTCTATATTTTGTTAAAGTTATATATTTTATGCTTTGTCAAATGATAAGTACAGAGCAGGAAAATTATATAGTAATGTAAGTACATATTGACTTACAGGTTAGAGGGTGTAGTTTATTAGAGGTTAAGCCTAAACTATTCTCTTTATAGAAATGGAAATTAAGGACCTCTCCATCAGGGGCTGAAATGACTTGGTCAAGGTTATATAGCTAATTATTGAGATAATTCAGACTAAAACTTTGAGATAATTCAGACTATTGTTCTTTTGGTTACATCCATTTTGAATGTTCCAACTAAAGTGTCAGCAGAATGGTTTTAATTGCTCCCAATGCTGCCATCTAATTACCAAATGAACGAGTAAAGAAATGATTTTCTGTGGAGGTAAGAAGTAGAAAAAGTCGAATAGTGAGTGGTTATAAGTTGAGGGACGTTGAAGGATCTACCAGATAAAAAATATCATCCACCCTGGTCTGAAATCCTATTGACGATGTGTTCCTTTAACTGTCTTCTGGGACATTTAATCTTCTGAAGGTTAACATAGTATTGTAGTGGGATGAGGGACTCCAAGAAACCCAAAGACTCCCAAGGAATCCTTACATTTTCCCAAGATTAAAGCAGCTCTGCCTCCTACCTCAGGAATGTAGCATGGCTGAGCACAAAGACCCTGGTCTACAAGGAACAAAGATGATTATCTATCTATCTATCTATCTATCTATCTATCTATCTATCTATCTATCTATCTATCTATCTATCTATCCATCCATCCATCCATCCATCCATCCATCCATCCATCCATCCATCCATCTATCTATCTATCTATCTATCTATCTATCTATCTATCTATCTATCTATCTATCTATACATCTATCAATATCGATATCACTATCAATTGATATATATATATATATATATATATATATATATATATATATATACATATAGATATATAGATATGTATGGGTGCTATTCAAGCTACAGGCATTCCTTTCTAGTTGTTTTCCTTCCCAGTTGTTTTGTCCCTCCTGGTTGCTTTGCAATCTCCTCCCAGTTGTTTTGACAGCTTTTGTTTGTAAACATATAAAAACACTACTCTTCTCTTACTTAGTAAGGCAGTTTCCATAGTGATTATCTTCTGGGCATATATCCCTCTCTCAATAATTTTTTATTTATTGTTATTTTACAAGATTTGCTATAAGCCTTCAATTCTTTGGTTGAATTTTGCCCTGATTTAGGTTGCAAGTCCCCTCAACAGTATAAGCATTAATTTACCTGAGCAGAATTAACGTATTAGCAAGCTAAGGCATTAGAAAATAATTTCTAGGAATTCAGGTTTAGAGTGACCTGTTTTATAATAGAGGCAATAGAGGAGCTAGGTGGTACAGTGAATAGAATGTCAGGTCTGAAATAAGAAAGACATATCCTCTTGAATTCAGATATGGTTTCAGACAGTTATTAAGCTATGGCACTGTGGCCAAATCACTTAACCCTCTTTGTCTCAGTTCTTCATCTACAAAATTAGCTGGGGAAGCAAATGACAAACTATTTCAATATTTTTGACAAGAAAACCCCAAATATGGTCATGTAAAACTATACACCATTGAAATGCTTGTACAATAACAACCATGAGGAACAATCTAGAGATACAAGATGGTTGTGAGTAGACTGCCACACATTACCAGCAAATTAACATTACTTGGCAAATTAGCTAAGATAAATTCTCTCAAGGGTCTCATCAGACCTAGATATGAATATAGATAAAAATGTATAGAAACAGGGGCAGCTAGGTGGTACAGTAGATAAAGCACCAGCCCTGGATTCAGGAGGACCTGAATTCAAATCTGGCCTCAGCAACTTGACACTTACTAGCTGTGTGATCCTGAGCAAGCCACTTAACCCTCATTGCCCCCCCCCCAAATTGTAATAGATAGATAGATATAGATACAGATATAGAGATAAAGATATATAGATATTTTATATATAAAATGATGATTCTTGGAATTAGGAGATCTAGATGACCCTCAGTAAATTGTTTCATATGTATTCATATCAATATTATGCCTCCATATCTCTATATAGGTAAGAAAGGTAGAATGGCTGTGGGAAAGGGGAAAGAAAAATTCGATAGACACATTATCCTGCGTGTTCAGAAACCATACATTTTCACATGAACTATGGGAAGGGTTGCTTCTTGTGGAAAAGCCATAGAAAACCTGGGAAAAGGTCACAAAGGGTGAAAAGACATAGGTGTATTTGATCTGCTTGGGAATTATACAAGTAAAAATGAGGTATATATAAATTGATATTATCACATAGGTGAAAATGATAATGAGAATACAAATGCTTGGACATATAACATATGAGTATAGATTAGTTTATCCAATTAATAGTGCTACCGTTCATTGACATTTGGCATAAAGAAGGACGATGAGGGAGTGAATCATGTAATAAGAAAAAAACATTTGGGGGAGGAAATAAACAGGATAGAGGTTGTTCTTACTTCACTGGCTAAGTCCTGTGGAGCATATCATTGATATCAGCATAAGACATATGCTAATATGAGGCCAGTAATTTCTTTGGGAAAAGCAGAAAGACTCCAAAAAAGAGGGAAAGGAATGGCAAAGAAAATTATGGTTTATTTAATTACTTTGGCTTGGTATATAACTAATTATATTTTCTGAGGCAAATACATATGCATTTCCTTGGTTTGTAGGTTTAGACTTTAAAGCACCTAAGAGGTCATTGAATCTAGCCCCTTCATTTTACGTATGTAAAAAGTAAAGACCATAACACTGAGCAATTTCCATTAGTCACATAACAAGTAAGCATCTAAGGTAAAATTTGAAACCACATCTTCATAGCAAAGAAATAAATTTAAAATGAGTACAAAATACTTGAAGTATTATGACCATGCAGTACAATGACACAGAGAACTTAAAGAATTTCAAATACAAACCAGTAATTTGAGTGGTATTTTATTCTTCTGGGGAAAAAAAAGAACAAAGCAAAACCAACAACAAAACAAAACAAAACAAAAAAAAAAAAACCACCCCACTGGCATTTTAATAATGAGGAAATTTCTAGATCAATTTATCTTTTAATAAAAATGATTAAAAATATTAAACAAGGGAATTTAGTAGTGACCCTGGTAAGACAATCATATTATTGTAAAAAGTATTTGTGGCAAATATTATTGGAGTTTTAGCTGACTCATTTGGGAGGGGCCACAACTGGCCCACCCTGAAGTTATGCATGCTACTGAGGTCAGAAAGAGAACTCTCCATAGGGAGTTTTTGAAGGATCTCCCCTTTTGGGACAAGAAGATTAAATGCTCCCTGAAGGGAGGCTGAAGCTCTTCTGGAATGTGAGCTCTGTCTCTGTCATCTGCCCTTCCAGTGCCATGAGCAACTGTAGACTTTCCAGGTTTTGATGAGTGAAAACCTGTGGTAAAAAAAATGAAAGATTTTTTAACAGTTGGTTAGCAGTCGGTTAGCAATAACTGGAAGAATCTCTAAAGTCATTGTGGGATATGGCCAAATCTTTAAGATCTGAGAATCTAAACTTATGAAAGGAAAAGTGAAACCGAATTTCTGGCTTTTCTTTTCCCCCATCCCTCCCCTCACCCCATCCCCCTTTCCCCTTTCCTTTTTCCTTACCTTTTTCTTCTTTTTCTTTGAATTTCACAGTAGTTCTGCTAATGCAAAGTGGTGATAATGAGCCAGAGTATTAAAAGAAACATCAGGGTCACAGTACATATGATGATAATTATATTATGAATAATTCTTTAGCATACGTCATGGTCATCTATAGTAAAGTGGCTAACATAATTGTCTTTTACATGCTATCTGATGTAGTATTTAAGTTGATAATAAGGTATTCACAATATTGACATCCATTCAGGATTCTCTGGTTTACCTAGGAAAACCTCCTCTTCCCTGAGAGTCACAACAATTAAAGATGCCAAAACTTTGTCCCCTTAAAGGCCTTTGTATAGAGACCGCTCCCTTATTCCATAGGGGATAAGTAACTATTCTCCTAACCATTGATCAAGAGACTCAGAACTAATACCAATTAATCTAAGGGATTCTTTTAAATTTTTTTAAATGCTTATTTTAATTTTCAAATTTTCTCCTTTTCTTCATACCCTCTGCAACCTATTGTAAATGCAAGGGGCCAGCTAGGTGGCACAGTGGATAAAACACCAGCCCTGGATTCAAGAGGACCTGAGTTCACATTTGGCCTCAGACACTTTACACTTTCTAGCTATGTGACCCTGGGCAAGACACTTAACCCTCATTTCCATATTGGGTAAGATGCATTTCTATAAATTACTGTTTGTTGATATATGTATTTGTGTATGTATGATTTATGTATGCATGTATGCATGTATGCATGTATGTATTTGTTTGTATGTATGCATGTTTGTGAATATACATATGCACAAAGTAAGCCAAAAGTCACAATGTTTTTACACCTTTTTGAAAATTATTTTTCTTTAAGTGTTTTGCCATTTTTGAGATTTGATTTTTCACACGTAATATAAATCCATTTCTTTATAATGCATACAATGCTATGGTATTGTACATTAAAAATGACAAAATAAGTTATTAAATATTGATACCCCTCTGTGACTTTTGACCCAGCTGTATATTTAATGCTAAACACACTCAATTGGGTATAGAATCTATCAGAAATAGGAGAGGAAGGGAATGAAAGAAAGGGAGGGTGATAAAAGTGAGGATGAAAAAAGGAAATCAGTGGTCATAAACAAAGCAGACTTTAGAGGGGGGAGTGGGTAAAATGAGAGTAAGTGATAAATAGAAGAACATAAGAAGGAAATTAACAGTAATCATAACTGGATGTGAATAGGGTGAATACACACATAAAATGGAAATGGATTAAAACCCAGAAATTAACAATATGTTGTTTACAAGAAACACACTTCAAATATTAAGCACACAGAGAGATAAACTAAGAGGCTGGAGTAGAATTTTATATGCTTTACCTGAAGTAAAAAAGGCAGGGGTAGTAATGATGATCTCTCCGGCAAAGGAAAACAAAAATAAACCTACAAAAAAACATAAAAAGGGAAACTACATTTTACTAGAAGACAGCATAGTCAAGGAAGTAACATCAATACTAGATATACATGCACTAAATGGCATAGCATCCAGATTCTTAGAGTAAAATTTAAATGAATTTAAGAGAAAACAGATTAATACTCTTTAAGTGGAGTTGTGGACTGCTTTAATAATTCTGGACAAAAATTTAGAACTGTGCCCAAAGGGCTATAAAACTGTGCATACTTTTGATCTAGCAATACTAAGTCTCTATCCAAAAAAGATAAATGAAAAGTCAAAAGGACCTCTCTCTCTTTCTCTCTCTCTCTCTCTCTCTCTCTCTCTCTCTCTCTCTCTCTCTCTCTCTCTCTCTCTCTCTCCCTATATATATTTATCTATTTATCTATCTAGTTGTTGTTCTTTGTTCTCAAAGAGGAACATTATATCAGGTGATGTCATGACTTGCAGTGAATTGGATTTAAGTAATGGAGGGCTGTACAAAGTCACCAACCTCACTCTCTTCTCTAGAGCCATCTAAGTCCAGTGGCAGTTATGTGTCAGGATGAATGAAAATAGCCCCATATTATTTTTTATAGCATTTAGGGTTAAGTTACTTGCTCAGAGTCACACAGTTAGTAAGTGTCTGAGGTGAGATTTGAACCAAGGTCCTCCTAACAACAGGTCCAGTATTCTATCTGCTGTACCACCTACCTGCCCCTAAATAAAGATGAATAAATTAGATAGGTAGATGATAGATAGATAAATAGAGGGAGAGGGAGGGAGGGAGAGAGAGAGAAATGTGAACTCATAAAAAGTGAAATGGGCAGAAGCAGAACACAATAATATTGTGATAATAACAGTTAAATACTTAGCTACTCTGACCAAGAAAATTCCAAAAGACCCATGATGAAAAATACTATCTACCTCCAAAGAAAAACTAATGGACTCTGAGTACAGGTTAAAATGTTTTTCTTTATTTTTCATTTTTTAATGCCATTTTCTGCAACTTGACTAAGGGAAAACATGTTTTTCATCCCTTCATTTGTATAATGAATATCATATTGCTACCCCTTCTAAGAAGTAGGGTAGAAGTGTAGAACTCTAAAATTTATTTAAATTAAAGTTAATTTTACATGTAATTGGGGAATATTTAATGAAATTACATATTACATTTATATGTATATCTGTACATATATACATACATACACACACATCTATATATACCAAATTGTCATTATAAAACCAAATTTATTAATTGAAATTAGAAGGTATGCATAGCTTTATAGCACTTTGGGCATAGTTCCATATTGCTCTCCAGAATGGCTGGATCAGTTCACAGCTCCACCAGAAATGCATTAGTGTTCTAATTTTTCTATAGCTTCTCCAACATTTATTATTTTCCTTTTTTGTCATATTAGCCAATCTGATAGGCGTCAGGTAGTACCTCAGAGTTGTTTTAATTTGCATTTCTCTAATCAATTGTGATTTAGAGCATTTTTTTTTTTATATCACAATAGATAGCTTTGATTTCTTCATCAGAAAACTGCCTGTTCATATCCTTTGACCATTTCCCAATTGGGGAATTACTTGGATTCTTACTAATTTGATTAAGTTGCTGATATATTTTAGAAATGAGGCCTTTATCAGAAATACTGGCTAGAAAAAATTTTTCCCAGCTTTCTGCCTCTCTCCTAATTTTGGATGCATTGATTCTATTTGTACAAAAACTTTTAAATTTAATTTAATCAAAATAATTTATTTTGCATTTCATAATATTCTCTATCTCTTGTTTAGTCATAAACTGTTCTCCTTTCCATAAATCTGAGAGGGAAACCACTATTTCCTTTCCTAATTTACCTATGGTATCACCTTTTATATTTAAATCATGTACCCATTTTGACCTTATTTTAGTATAAGGTGTAAGATGTTGCTCTATGCCTAGTTTCTGCCATACTATCCTCCAATTTTCCCAGCAGTTTCTGTCAAAAATGAGTTCTTATCCCAGAAGCTGGAGTCTTTGGGTTTATCAAACAGTAGATTACTAAAGTCATTTACTACTGTGTCTCCTATGCTAACCTATTCCATTGATCTACCACTATTTCTTAGCCACTATCAAATAGTTTTGATGATTCCTGCTTTATAGTAAAGCTTCAGATTTGGTACAGCTAGCCCACCTTCCTATGCATTTTTTTTTCATTAGTTCCCTTAATATTCTTGACCTTTTGTTTTTCCAGATGGATTTTGTTGTTATTTTTTCTAGCTCTATAAAATAATTTTAGGTAGTATGATTCATATGGCACTGAATAGGTAAATTAATTTGAGGAGAATTGTCATTTTTATTATGTTAGCTCGGTCTGTCCATGAGAAATTGACATTTTCCCAACTATTTACATCTGATTTGATTTGTGTGAAAAGTATTTTGGAATCGTCTTCATAGAATTCCTGGGTTTGTCTTGACAAATAGACTCCCAAGTATTTTATATTGTCTACCGTTACTTTAAATGAAATTTCTCTTCCTATATCTTGCTGCTGTACTTCATTGGTTATGTATAGAAATGCTGATGATTTATGTGGATGTATTTTATATCCTACTACTTTGCTAAAGTTGTTAATTGTTTCAAGTAATTTTTTAGTTGATTCTCTAGGATTCTCTAAGTATACCATCATATCATCTGCAAAGAGTGATAGTTTTGTTTTCTCCTTGCCTGTTCTAATTCCTTTAATTCCTTTTTCTTCTCTTATTGCTAAAGCTAACATTTTTAGTATAATATTAAATAATAGAAGTGATAATGGACACCCTTGTTTCAACCCTGATCTTACTGGGAAGGCCTCTAACTTCTCTCCATTATATATAATGCTGGCTGATGATTTTAGGTAGATACTGCTTATTATTATTTTTTTTTTTAGTGAGGCAATTGGGGTTAAGTGACTTGCCCAGGGTCACACAGCTAGTAAGTGTTAAGTGTCTGAGGCCAGATTTGAACCCAGGTACTCCTGGCTCCAGGGCCGGTGCTCTATCCACTGCACCACCTAGCTGCCCGATATTGCTTATTATTTTAAGGAAAGTTCTACCTATTCCTAAGCTCTATAGTGTATTTATAAGGACTGGGTGCTGTATTTTGTCAAAAGCCTTCTCTGCATCTTTTGAGGCAATCATATGATTTTGGTTAGTTTTCTTATTGATATGGTTGATTATTTTGATAGCTTTCCTAATGTTGAAGCAGCCCTGCATTCCTGGTATAAATCCCACCTTATCTGTCTTCATATATTTTAAATTCTTTTTGTTTTCTGGGTGCTTCTCTCTTCTTGGTAAAAAAGTATAAAAATGGAAAAATCTACATTAGGTGTCAGAAGGAAAAGACTCTGAGGAGGAGCTAGCATTAGAAGAGCTATCATTATCCATCATATCTCAATTCCTAGCTTGCTATATTAGTTGGTTTGGACAACTTTTGCTTGACTGCAATGTGGGACCTTTTCTTTGTCACTCTGAATGGGTTGTCTGGTATCTCTGACATCCTTTTTTTCCTATTCAACTTGGATAAATAGGTTTCTCTGCTACCTGCTGTGTATGTGGTCATAATGTCAGAAAATAATTATTAATGCATTTCTAGGGGAGATCCAGAGATCAGATTAGTTGCTCTTTCTCCCTCACCCCAGAAAATTCACTTCCTGCTTGGGATGAGCCCAGGGGAACATGGGAAATGGTAGTGGAAGAAACACACCTAGAAAAATGAATTTGCCATTTTGTATACTCTTTAGACTATCCTCAAGTCAAGTCAATCAATGGAACTGAATGATGCTATAACCAATTAGCTTAAGTCTATATATGGTGACCTGCCTCCATCCAAAGAGGATAAAAGCATTGCCCACAGGAGGTTTGCTTACTCTTGGCTCTCTCAACATTCTCCCTTGTCTCCGAATGCTATCATTTAGTGCACATTCTTAGGTATGTAGGTCTGAAGGCCTAAGACTATGAGGAAGTTAGGGAGACACGTGGTCAATTCTTTACTGGTATAAATTATATTAATAATAAATGCTTACTGGGCAAAGGGGTACAATAGCCTTTAATATATAAGTAGCAATAATTTTAGAAAACAGTTTAGAACAATAATTTAAAAAACCCAATAGTATAACATACTTCTTGTCAAAGGTGTTAAGCCTAAAACTTGGAGTTCTCCTCACTCCAATAATGAAAGAACAATAAGAAGTTATATTGGATATGAAAATTGCATTCCCTAGACCAATCATATTTTTAGGCAGTAGATAGATATGATTTTAGCCTCATACCTTTTCTCTCTATGGAGAGTAAAGTGGCCAAGATTATTGTCCCTCACAATTTCCTATTACCCTTCCTGGCAGGAATTGAAGTCTCCCCTGGAAAATCATGGGGAGAAATGAGGCTAGAAATGAACGAATGAATGAATCCCCCATTTTTATTTGGGTTCAGCTCTCACTATATTAATTTTTTTTCTTTTGTTTTATTCTCCTCAATGACTGATTTTTTTTTTTTTTTGCAGGGCAATGAGGGTTAAGTGACCTGCCCATGGTCACAAAGCTAGTAAATGTTAAGTGTCTGAATCTGGATTTGAACTCAGTTCCTCCTGAATCCAAGGCCAGTGCTTTATCCACTGCACCACCTAGCTACCCCTCAATGACTGAAATTTAAACAAAAATTTCAGAATTTCCCTCTGGCTATTGTTAATAGTAAAACAAAATAGAAACTGTAAGGAAGGGAATGAATTTTGGATCTCTTAAGAATTTTCTATATAATCTTTTTAAAGTAAAATCTCTGGAAGAACAAGTCCCAAATGTGAGAGATCAGATCTGGATTGACAGATAGTTTCAGTTTTTCAGGGTATTTTGGATTGTATCTTGAACACTTTTATTTTATTTTATTTCATTTTTTAAAAAATATATTATATCCTTCCCTTATTTAGTCTATAGAAATTCCAGAATAATGCCATTTTAATAGAATATATTTCCTTTATATTTGTAGGTCCTGAAGTTTCTCCTGGCCACTTGGAAAATGTTATTTATCATTTAAATGGTTAAATAAAACCACTATTCATTTTGACATTTAAACCAAGGTTTTCTTATTGTGATTTGTTTGTTTCTTTTCCAAATGAACTCTGTAGTTTCTTTTAAATGGTGCTCTATGAGAATTTCTTGGAGTCATTTTTATATTATTTCTTGCTTTGTGTTGCTTGGGTTTTTGATGGTCCTACTCTCCTTAGATACCTATGATCCTTAGCTTGGATCTACACTTTGCATCTTTCCTATCAGGAACTTTTGCTTAAATAGTATCATCTGCTCTTTTAGTGTTATTATCTTTTGCTTCTCTTCCTCTAGATTTCTATTTTAGGTCAATATATTGTTAATCTAAATCTGTTGCTATCTTTTTGCTTCTTTGGTGAGATGGAATTCAATAGATTAATGTTCTGCTATAGTAATTAATTCTATTCTTTAGGGCATAAATCCTGACTTTCTGCTCCTGCCTCCCCAATTTAACTTCGTCTTTCAAATCCAGCCTTAGATATTTATTAGCTGCATGATCCTGGGCAAGTTACTTTAACTCTGCCTCACACACCTCATGTGCAAAATGGGTTTGTTGTGAGGATCACAATTAATGAAAAGAATTTAGCACAGAGCATTACACAAGGTAAGTATTATGTAAGTATTAGCTTTTTGTTCTTATTTTTCTTATTATTTATGTTTACATCTACTTCTCTACATGTACACACATATACCATATTTATATCTATCAAATGTCTATCAATGTCTTTATCATCTATTTTTCCTCTCCTTAAAAATTTATATTATATAATGGGGTTTAGATTTAACGTGCTTATCAATAAGTAACTGTAAAGTATTCATTTTACTTATATTTATAAGTATAGTTAATTTAAGAAAGGACTCATAGACCTTGGAAAAAGGTAGGTTAAAGGATTGGTGGAACTAAGAAAATATGAATTAAGTGTACACCTTGCCAAAGCACTATTGAGGAGGATAGAGGAGATCATAAAGTATTTCAAAGATATGGAACACAAACTAAGGTTTGAAAGAAGATAAGAATTTTGGAAGGCAGAGAAAAAAAATTAAAAAAGGAAGGCTGCAGGAACTGGAGATGACTGATGTGAATATAGAGAAGTAAATGATGGTATGTCAAATTTGGTAGAGTTTGTAGCTCAGTTATTCTGGAATGTAGAGTGTTTAAGGGGATCATTATGAAATATGCTTTGAAAGGTAAATCGCATTTTACCTTTGTAAATTGTTTTAAAAATTTTGCTAGTAAGTTTGTCTCTTAGTCACAAGGTAGTAGGGAATCCCTCTATTTTTTTAGATGAAAGAGTGACATAATATCATGGGTTTCAGAGAAATATCATTATATCTTATCATATATAAGCAATTTATTTGGAAAGAATAATAATATACTTTTTTAAATTTTATTTTATTATTTTTTTAATGTATGAGGTATTTTATTTTTTCCGTTACATGTAAAGATAGTTCTCAACTTTTGTTTATACATGCTTTACAATTTCAGATTTTTCTCCCTCTCTCCCCTCCCTCCCCCCTCCCCTAGACAGCAGGTAATCTGATATAGGTTATATCTATATATCTCTATACATATACATGTAGATATATATAGAGATATATATACACACACATATATATACACATAATAACATTAATCCTATTTCTGCATTAATCCTGTTACAAGAGAAAGAATCAGAGCAGTGATGCAAAACCTCAAAATAGAAAAAAAAAACAACAGCACCCAAAACAAAAGAAATAATATGGTTCAATCAGCATCTATACTCCATAGTTCTTTCTTTCTTTTTTTTTTCTTGGATTTGGAGATCCTCTTCTATCATGAGTTCCCTGGAACTCTTCTGTACCATTGCATTGGTGAGAAGAATATAGTCCATCACAGTAGGTCAACACTCAATGTTGATGATACTGTGTACAATGTTCTTCTGGTTCTGCTCATCTCACTCATCATCAGCTCACGTAAGACCCTCCAGGTTTCTCTGAACTCTTCCTGCTCATCATTTCTTATAGCACAATAGTATTCCATTGTATTCATATACCACAACTTGTCCAGCCATTCCCCAATTGATGGGCACCCCCTCAACTTCCAATTCCTTGCTACCACGTAAAGAGCAGCTATAAATATTTTTGTACATGTGGGTCCCTTTCCCCCTTCCATGATTTCTTTGGGCAAAAGACCTAAAAGTGGGATTGCTGGGTCAAAGGGTAAGCACAGCTTTATCGCCCTTTGGGCATAATTCCAAATTGCTCTCCAGAATGGTTGGATCAGCTCACAGCTCCACCAACAATGCATTAGTGTTCCAATTTTCCCACAGCCTCTCCAACATTTATTATCTTCCTTTTTTGTCATTTTAGCCAATCTGATAGGTGTCAGGTGGTACGTCAGAGTTGTTTTAATTTGCATCTCTCTAATCATTAAAGATTTAGAGCATTTTTTCATATGGGAAGAGATAGCTTTGGTTTCTTCATCACAAAACTGCCTGTTCATATCCTTTGACCATTTCTCAACTGGGGAAAGACTTGGATTCTTATAAATTTGATTTATTTCCCTATATATTTTAGAGATGAGGCCTTTATCAGAAGCACTGGCCTCAAAAATTGTTTCCCAGCTTCCTGCCTCCCTTCCAATTTTGGATGCATTGCTTCTGTTTGTACAAAAACTTTTTAATTTAATATAATCAAAATCATCCATTTTGCATTTTATAATATACTCTATCTCTTGTTTGGTCAAAAACTGTTTTCCTTTCCAAAGATCTTCTAGGTACACTATTCCTTTCTCTCCTAATTTACCTATGGTATCACCTCTTATGTCTAAGTCATGTATCCATTTTGGCCTTATTTTAGTATAAGGTGTAAGATGTTGGTCTATGCCTAATTTCTGCCATACTATCTTCCAGTTTTCCTAGCAGTTTTTGTCAAATACTGAGTTCCTATCCCTGAAGCTGGAGTCTTTGGGTTTATCAAACACTACATTACTAGTGTCATTTACTACTGCATTTCCTGAGCCTAGCCTATTCCATTGATCTACCACTCTATTTTTAGCCAGTACCAGATAGTTTTGATGACTGCCGCTTTATAGTAAAGCTCCAGGTTTGGTACCGCTAACCCACCTTCCTGTGAATTTTTTTTCATGATTTCCCTGGATATTCTTGATTTTTTGTTTTTCCAGATGAATTTTGTTATTATTTTTTCTAGCTGTATAAAATAATTTTTAGGTAGTCTGATTGGTATGGCACTGATAAGTAAATTAATTTAGGCAGTATTGTCATTTTTACTATATTAGCTCTGCCTATCCATGAGCAATTGATATCTTTCCAATTATTTAGATCTGATTTGATTTGTGTGAAGAGTGTTTGGTAGTTGTGTTCATAGAGTTCCTGGGTTTGTCTTGGCAAGTAGACTCCCAAGTATTTTATATTATCTACCGTTACTTTAAATGGAATTTCTCTTTCTATCTCTTGCTGCTGGACTTTGTTGGTCATGTATAGAAATGCTGATGATTTATGTGGATTTATTTTATATCCTGCTACTTTGCTAAAGTTGTTAATTGTTTCAAGTAATTTTTGACTTGATTCTCGAGGATTCCTTAAGTATACCATCATATCATCTGCAAGGAGTGATAGTTTTGTTTCCTCCTTGCCTATTCTAATTCCTTTAATTCCTTTCTCTTCTCTGATTGATGAAGCTAACATTTCTAGAACAATATTAAATAATAGGGGTGATAATGGACATCCCTGTTTCACCCCTGATCTTATTGGGAAGGCCTCTAATTTATCTCCATTGCATATAATACTTGCTGATGGCTTTAGGTAGATACTGTTTATTATTCTAAGGAAAGCTCCCCCTATTCCTAAACTCTCTAGTGTTTTTATTAGGAATGGGTGCTGTACTTTGTCAAAAGCTTTCTCTGCATTTATTGAGATAATCATATGATTTTGGTTGGTTTTCTTATTGATGTGGTTGATTATGTTAATAGTTTTCCTAATGTTGAACCAGCCCTGCATTCCTGGTATAAATCCCACCTGGTCATAGTGTATTATCCTGGTGATCACTTGCTGTAATCTCCTTGCTAATATCTTATTTAAGATTTTAGCATCAATATTCATTAGGGAAATTGGTATATAATTTTCTTTCTCTGTTTTTGCTTTGCCTGGTTTTGGTTTCACCACCATATTTGTGTCATAAAACGAATTTGGTAGAACTTCTTCACCTATTATTCCAAATAATTTGTATAATATTGGAATTAATTGTTCTTTAAATGTTTGGTAAAATTCACCTGTAAACCCATCTGGCCCTGGGGATTTTTTCTTAGGGAGTTCATTAATAGCTTGTTCAATTTCTTTTTCTAATATGGGTTTATTTAAGGATTTTATTTCCTCTTCAGCTAACCTGGGCAGTTTGTATTTTTGTAAATATTCATCCATTTCATTTAGATTGTCAAATTTATTGGCATACAGTTGGGCAAAATATTTCCTAATTATTGCTTTAATTTCCACTTCATTGGTGGTAACATCACCCTTTTCATTTTTGATACTGGTAATTTGGTTTTCTTCTTTCTTTTTTTTAATCAAATTAACCAATATTTTATCTATTTTATTGGTTTTTTTATAAAACCAGCTCTTAGTTTTATTGATTAATTCTATAGTTTTTTTGCTTTCAATCTTATTAATTTCTCCTTTAATTTTCAGGATCTCTAATTTAGTGTCTAATTGGGGATTTCTAATTTGTTCTTTTTCTAGCTTTTTAAGTTGCATGCCCAATTCATTAATCTCCTCTTTCTCTTTTTTATTCATGTAAGCATTTAGAGCTATAAATTTTCCCCTAAGCACTGCTTTGGCTGCATCCCATAGATTTTGGTATGTTGTCACATTATTGTCATTCTCTTGGATAAAGTTATTGATTGTTTCTATGATTTCTTGTTTGGCCCATTCATTCTTTAGAATGAAATTATTTAGTTTCCAATTGATTTTCATTCTACTTTTCCCTGGCTCTTTCTTACATGTAATTTTTATTGCATCATGATCTGAGAAGGATGAATTTACTATTTCTGCCTTTCTACATTTGACTATGATGCTTTTGTGCCCTAATACATGGTCAATTTCTGAAAATGTGCCATGTACTGCTGACAAAAAGGTATATCCCTTTCTATCCCCATTCAATTTTCTCCAGACATCTATCATGTCTAACTTTTCTAGTAATCTATTCACCTCTTTCACTTCTTTCTTATTTATTTTTTGGCTAGGTTTATCTAATTCTGAGAGGGGGAGATTCAGATCCCCCACTAGTATAGTATTACTATCTAATTCCTCTTGTAACTCATTTAACTTCTCCTCTAAGAACTTGGATGCTATACCACTTGACACATACATATTTAATATTGATATTACTTCATTATCTATAGTACCTTTAAGTAAGATGTAATTTCCTTCCTTATCTCTTTTAATGAGATCTATTTTTGCCTGCACTTTGTCTGAGATAAGGATTGCTACCCCTGCCTTTTTTACTTTAGCTGAGGCATAATATATTCTGCTCCAGCCTTTTACCTTTACTCTGTGTGTATCTCTCTGCTTCAAATGTGTTTCTTGTAAACAGCGTATTGTAGGGTTCTGTTTTTTAATCCACTCTGCAATTCGCTTCCGCTTTATAGCAGAGTTCATCCCATTCACATTCACAGTTATTATTACTGACTGTCTATTCCCCTCCATTCTATTTACCCCCTTTGTACTTTTCCCCCCTCTTTCACCCTATTCCTCCTCACTGACGTTTTACTTCTTACCCCTGCCTCCCCCAATCTGCCCTCCCTTTTTATCACCCCCCTCTCTTTTCTTTATCCTTTTCTCCCTTGCTTTTGTCCTCCCTTCTATCAGTCCCCCCCTTTCCCTTCCCCTTTTGTTTCCCTAAAGAATGAGTTAAGTTTCTTTATCCCAATGAATGTATATGTTATTCCCTCTTTGAGTCAAATCTAATGAGAATAGGGTTGAAACCATGTTACCCCCTCCTTTCTTTCCCTCTATTTTAATAGGTTTTTTTCCACCTCTTCATATGATATAATTCATCCCATTCCACCTCCCTTTTCCTCTCCTCCCCATAGACTCCCTTTTTATCCCCTTAATTCTTTTGTATCATCACATCAAAGACAATTTATATTTATACCCTCTATATAAAGTCCTCTCTTCCCAAATACATTTACAGTTCTTAAGAGTTATGAGTATTATCTTCCTGTGTAGGGATATAAAAAGTTTAACCTAATAGGGTAGCTTTTTTTTTCCCTCTGTTTACCTTTTTAAACTTCTCTTGAGTCTTGTATGTTGAGATCAAATTTTCTATTCAGTTCTGGTCTTTTCACCAGGAAAGATTGAAAGTCCCCAATGTCATTAAATGTCCATCTTTTCCCCTGAAAGAAAATGCACATTTTTGCTGCGTAATAGATTCTCGGCTGCAATCCAAGCTCCTTTGCCTTCCGGAATATCATATTCCAAGCCTTGCGGTCCTTTAATGTTGAAGCTGCCAGGTCCTGAGCAATCCTGACTGTGGCTCCATGATATTTAAATTGCTTCTTTCTGGCTGCTTGGAGTATTTTCTCCTTCACCTGATAATTCTGGAATTTGGCTGCAATATTCCTTGGAGTTTTCCTTTTGGGGTCTCTTTCAGGAGGTGATCGGTGGATTCTTTCAATGATGATTTTATCCTCTGATTCTATGATATCAGGGCAGTTCTCCTTAATAATTTCCTGGAATATGGTGTCTAGATTCTTTTTCTGGTCATGGCTTTCAGGCAGTCCAATGATTCTCAAATTGTCTCTCCTCGATCTGTTTTCTAGATCAGTTGTCTTTCCAATGAGGTATTTCACATTTTCTTCTATTTTTTCATTTTTTTTTATTCTGCTTGACTGATTCTTGGTGTCTCATGGATTCCTTATCTTCCAACTGTCCCACTTTAATTTTTAAGGCATTGTTTTCTTCAGTGAGATTATGCACCTTTTTTTCCATTTGGCTAAGTGAATTTTTAAGGTATTGTTTTCTTCAGTGAGATTATGCAGCTTTTTTTCCATTTGTCCAAATAAATTTTTTAAGGCTTTGTTTTCTTCAGCTTCCTTTTCTAAGCTGCTGATTCTTTTTTCATAGTTTTTTTCTTTTGCTTTCATTTCTCTCCCCATTTTTTCTTCTACCTCTTGCAATTGATTTTTAAAATCCTTTTTGAGCTCTTCCAGGAAGGCTTTTTGTTCTTGTGATCAATTCACCTTCCCTTGTGAGGCTTCAGATGTAGACAATTTGAGGCTATTGTCCTCATCTGAGTTTGTGTTGGCTTCTTCCCTATTGATACAGAAGCTCTCAATGGAGAGGGCTCTTTTTTGCTTCTTACTCATTATTGCACCCTGTTTATTTATTCTTTAAGTTGAGGTCTGCTCTGGGGGCACCAGTGTCCCTGTTTTGGGCTTCTTGTGCAGGTGTATAGGTGCTGTGTGACCGGGCTTTTACTCTGAGGCCTTTATGGTGTGTGGAGATCCCCTGCCCTGCACTTCCTCTCTGATTGTGCTCGGCCAGCCAGGCGCCAGACCCCGGTGCCTGATCCCGCCGTTCGTGGCCCTCTCGGCCGGTGCAGGTAGGTTTTTCCACTGTCCTTCTTGGCTACCAGATTTTTGAGCCAGGTTCCTGGGAGCCTCAGTTGTTCGGCTGTGGCCCGCAGCTCCTGCTGACTTGCCCCGACCCCCTCGGCGCTGGGTTGCTGCTCTGAGCTGGGCCTCCCTTTTGCCCGAGTCAGACCGACCTTTTCCTGAAGTCTTCTAAATTATCTCTGGTTGGAGGACTGTGTCTCTCTGTCTCTTTGCAGGATCTGTAGTTTCAGAATCCGTCCAGAGGCTTGATTTAATGTTCGTTTTGAGGGAACAGAAGGAGAGCTCAGGCAGCTTGCTGCTTCCTCTCCGCCATCTTGGCTCTGCCCCCAGTGTTAATAATATACTTTTAAACTATTAATTTAAAGTTAGAATTTTTATTTGCTATTATTGAGGAATGAGGTGTTTTTAATAAGTGAATTTTCCAGATAACATAAAACATTCCCCATTATTTTTGACATTTTTTATTTTAACTCCTTGTGATGGAAATAATTTAAAATATATAGGCTTTCCTCAATTGAACAGAGTATGATTAACGCAATTTATACTTTTCTTAATAGCTCAGACAAATGATTTTGAAAATCAGTCATCAAACTTGGCTTTAACACAGTGAATACCTCAGGGGATATCAGAGTACCTAAGGCTAATTGACCTAAATGGCCACAGGTCATATTTTGTTATTACTGTAGTTCTTTAGCTATGATTTAATAGTTGTATATATTCTTCATTATCATGTTTCTAAGTCTTCTATTTTCAAAATTATAAATTTGTCTGGCCTAAACAGGTCATTGTTCTCTCTCTTCTCCACATTCCTTTTAATTTGATGCTTCTACTCTTCTGTAGCACAGAGGAAATGAGCATAGAAGCATAGAATCTTAGAGTAAAGAAACTTAGAAGATATCTGATTCAAGCCAAAACTGAATTATGAAGCCTTTGTATAACTTAGCAAGCATGTTGGGCATCCAGTTACTACTTATAAACAATCAGTCGTATGACATATGACCTCACTCCCTTTTGGAGGTAGTTGATTCATTTTATGACAGTTCTTTTTAGGACATTTTAACTTTTTATTTTGAGCTGAACTTGGTGTCCTTGGAATGTTGACCCTTCCCTTTTTCTTCTGCTTTCTGCATCTAATAAAAAATATAATTCTTCTTCCTCTCCAACTATTTAAAATAGTGTGTATATTCCCCCTCTCTTCTCCAGGTTAAATGTCCTTAATTTTTTTTTTCAATAGATATTCCTATGATGTATTCTAGAAGAGCCCCATAATTTCAAGTGCAAGAGCTAAATTGCAATTAAAGGAACTCATGCATTATCTAATGCTATTAAATAAAAAATGTACTAATACTAGATTAGAAGAATAAATTTTAAAAGAATCCATAATCAACATAAAATACAACTCTCTCCCTTTTTATACATATGACATTTTATTCAGCTAAATCAGGAAAATATTTGTCAAAGATGAACAAGAGCTCATATGAAGCTCCTAATAGTCATTCCCCCATTTGCTAGGCTATTTTGTATAAAAAAGATAGCTCACACCTTTAAAGGATCAACACTATTCTGGACTGCCTTCAACCCTCTAGGCACCTCAATCAATCAGCCCTTCCCTGGTGAAAATAGCTGGGACTCAACAAGCACAGGTCCTCTAATAGCATGATATCTGGTCCTTTCAATACTCTGGTCACTCCTCATTGGATGTCCTCCAATTTGCTGAAGTCCTTCTAAAATGTTGCACACTAAACTGAACTGAATGCGGGTATGTTTTCTTTCTTTTTAAAAAAAATAAAAGTATTTTATTGTCTTCCAGTTACATGTAGAGATAATTTTCAGCATTTGTCTATATAAAATTTCCAATTTCAATTTTTTCTCCCTCCCTCCCCCCTCTCCTAGATAGCAGGCAGTCTGGCATAGGTTATATATACACATACATATACATAACAACATTAAACATATTTTTGCATCAGTAATGCTATAAGAGAAGAATCAGAGCAATAAGGAAAAAAAAAACTCAAAATGGAAAAACAACAGCACCAAAACCAAAAGAAATAGTATGGTTCAATCAGCATCCATATTCCACAGTTCTTTTTTTTTTTCTTCTGGATTTGGAGAGCTTTTTCTATCATGAGTCTCCTGGAACTTTCTTGTTCCATTGTATTGGTGAGAAGAATCCAGTCTATCACAGTTGATCAACACATAATGTTGATGATGCTGTGTATAATGTTCTTCTGGTTCTGCTCATCTCACTCATCATCAGGTCATGCAAGTCCTTCCAGGTTTCTCTGACCTCCTCTTGCTCATCTTTACTTACAGCACAATAGAATTCCATTACATTCATATACCACAACTTGTTCAGCCATTCCTCAACTGATGGGCAGCCCCTCAATTTCCAATTCCTTGTCACCACAAAATGAGCAGCTATATGTTTTTCTTAACAGAGAATTGTACAGTTTCATTCTGTTGTTCTACCCAATATACTTCTCAACAAAGCCTAAGACAATATTAGGTCTTCAGGTTGCTACCTTCTGCATATTAATTATATACAGTGTGATAATGTAATGACCTCTAAACTAAGAATCAAAATAACTTGGATTAAGATGACAAATATTTTGGCTGGGTGTTGGGACGAGTGATCTAATAACCTCTATGAAAATGATAGGAATCAAAATGATCTCAATAGACCAGAGGATAGGGCTAAATCTGATAAAATGAAACAATAGTGATAAATTTCAAGTCTAAAGATGCAAATTCAAAAATTTTAAAAATAGAAGAAATAAAGTAAGGTAGCAGTTTATTTGAAAGCATTTTATTCTATGGGTTCGAGTGAAGTAAAAGTACATTATAAGTCAACAGTGTGATATGCTAGCCAATTATGGCTAATACAGTTTTGGGTTCCATTGAGTTATAGTTTCCAGGAATAAGAAGGTTATAGCAGTCTGTCCTGGTTGTTCCTCAGCTTCATTATGATGTTGCATTTTTTAAACTACTTTTTAGGCAAGAAATTGATAAGTTGGATAGCATCCAGAGAAGAGCAACACAGAAGGCATTGAAATCCATGATTTTGGGGATCAGTTTGAAGAAAATTGTATATTATTATATAAATATGTATATTCATGTCTATACACATAGGTATTTATATGTGTATTTGTGTATACATGTATAAATTTATACATACATATACACATGCATGCCAGCATATGTAGCTTGGATACTAGGAAGATCAGGGAAAAGAGGAAGTAAAAATAGGAGGGAAAGAATGAAGGAAGGAAAGAAGGATGGAAGGAAGTAAGGAAGAAAGGAAGGAAGGAAGGAAGGAAGGAAGGAAGGAAGGAAGGAAGGAAGGAAGGAAGGAAGGAAGGAAGGAAGGAAGGAAGGAAGGAAGGACTTAAGAGTTTACTATGTGTCAGGCATTGTGCTAAGTGCTGGAGATACAAATACAAGTCAAAAGAAATTCATTCCTATTCCTCACGGTGCTTGCATATACAGGAAGGCGACCCAGTAAATGAAACTGAAAAGGGAGTGGGAAAAGAGATGGAAGGCCAGGGTGAGTCCTTCTAGCAAATGGACTTTCCATGAAAATTTGCAAAGGGTAGAAAGGAAATAGGACTTATGTAAAGATGTCCTAAAATGAGTTGACTACTGTAACATATTTGAAGAAAGCATCTTTCACTAAAATAAATTCCAAAATGAGATAGAAATAGAGGGGACATGTTTTAGAAGTTGAGAGGAAGTTGAAAGTCATGACCAGAGCCAAGTGACAAATGAAGGGAGGTCTAACAGATATATTCAAGTGCATAAAATCTCATAAAAGCAGGATTAAGATTTCATTTGACTCTAGAAAGAAGAAGTAGGAATGTTCAAAACGCCAGGTGGCAGTTTCAAAGAGTTAATTGATGTTAGGGTAAAAGAGAAAAGAAATAAACCTATATCACAGTAAAGTAGGTGACCTGAAGATGAAGTGGGTTCTGCCTAACATATTGACCTTCAAGTTAAAACTAAAACGCCATGTTTCAGGTGTGTCATAATAGGAATTTTTGAGTGTATTGGATAGACTAAATAGCCACTTTTCATTGTACAATTATGTGATTTTGTCTCCAGGTTTCAAATTTTGACTCTGCATCACTTCAGGAAAGACATTTCACCCTATGGAGTAGAAGTTTCCTCATCTATAAAATGATAGGTAGTTATATATAGTACCTAGTCCCTAAACTGTTGAATTCATAGCCTAGAGTCTATGAGTCTAATATCCTATACTCACCTACACATGTCAGGTAAGATCTTCCCAGTCATTCTACTCATCATGTGTAAATTAATCTGGCAACTCAGACTTTTTATTGAATTCCCATCTTACTAGATTTAGTCCATCTTTCTAACCTGTAAAGAACGTTTTAGGTCCCAAATGTGTCAGCTATTTCTATCAACTAAAATACATTTATCAAGCACTTATGTTCCAGGTGCTATTCTAAGTGCTAATACAAAGAAAGAGTGAAAACAACCCCTGCCATTTAAATCTCCATCCAAGTTACTTTTTTTTTTTTTTTGGTGAGGCAGTTGGGATTAAGTGACTTGCCCAGGGTCACACAGCTAGTAAGTATCAAGTGCCTGAGGCCAGATTTGAACTCAGGTCCTCCTGGATCCAGGGCCGGTGCTCTATCCACTGCACCACCTAGCTGTCCCCCAAGTTACTTTTTAAGAAATGGTGAGAACACCTGAGTTTGGAAAGAATCCAGTGACATTAGACTGTAATGGTTAACTGCAGATCCATCAAGGTTCGCCTTGTTTCTTTAATTTTAGTATCACAGATTTAGTTTTGGGATAAATCTTGGAGTTTTTCTCGTCCCAACTTCCTCATTGCACAGTTGAAAAAGTTGGAGGGGGGGGACAGGGAGCAAGGGACTGAACAATCATTTATTAAGTGACTATTATATGTTGAGTACTGTGCCATGTTCTTTGCAAATACCATTTTGCAATTGTGGAAACTAAGGCAGATAAAGGTCAAAGGCTCAATGTCACACTGCTAATAAGTGTCTGAAGCCTGATTTGAACTCTGATCTCCCTGACTCCATGCCCGGTCTCTATCCACTATACCACCTCAGGATCCCGTCTGACATCATAAAGGAACTTGTCCAAGGTCAAATAGTTCACAAGTGCCAAGTCTAAGATTTAAACCTAGGTCATCTGAGTCCAAATCTAGCAGTGTTTATGATGCATTAAAACCTTTTCAAGGACAAAAATATAAAATATCATCTTAGAAACTTTTCACTTTACATTTTGAGAAATCTTTGGCAAAGAGAGACATACCAGTATGGGATTTCTATTCTCTTAAAGGATAATAATTGTCATTTAAATTGCAGCTTAAAGATTGGAAACCAATTTATTTTTTAGTCTCTCATTTAATCCTCACATCAATCCTGTAAGTCAAGTAATGCCCTATTTTACCATTAGGGAAACCAGCATTCATTATGGTTAAGTTACTTCACCTTATTCACATGGCTACTTAATGATTATAGGATAGAGTGGAAGAGCAATCTCCCACATAAAAATCTAATACTTAATTAAGTAATTTTTTACCTACATGTGCTGAAAAAAGTATAAATTCATCTGCAACTTCTTTTTCTGGGAATAAGCTACCAACTGTGACATAAGTTTTGTTGAATGTCTTTTTTCAGCATAAAACTTTAGAGGCCATTGATTTTCCCTCACATTTTATTAGCAGGCAAATGGGGGTACAGAAAAGTCAATTGACTAGACCAAGATCACACAGCAAGACAGGGGCAGAACTGAGACAAGAACAGGAGTCTCAGCCTAGGGTTCTTACCCCTTTGATTTACCACTACTATTCCTATTATTTTCTATGCTCCCACTCTGTGCTGGATTTCTTGTTCATCATGTATTTGTGCTTTACCCATGTATCTTTGTTAGAAACATATTTGTTCCATGCTCCATTGCTCTTCCTTTACAGATTACTTTCTATTCCAAGCTTCGGGAATCATTCAGCATATTTTGAGCAGCATTTACCCACAAACTGTGACTGAAAGGAATGACTACTCTTCGTATCTGGGTTCAGAGATCCATTTTAATAATTGTTCTATGCTTCAATTACGGTCAATTTTAGTATAATCAGATTTCTGCTACTTCCCTTTCTTCCCCTGGGGCCCCCAATCCCTGGTCCTTATCAATTTAAGGATTTCCTGTGAGTTTGTTTTTTAAGGAGATTTTAAAATCTTGTATTGAATATGATATAATGGGCAGCTCTGTCACAAGTTGAGGGATTTAAAATTTGAAACTAGAGCCGATCTGCTGTCTGTAGCACCAGGAGGAAGAGATCACAGAAAAGAAGAGCAGGGAAAACTCACCAAAAGAAGAAAAAAAGAAAAGAAACACTGCTTTTGAGATGGGGGCCTAGGTTTTCATCCTTATTATGTTTCTCTTTGGTGAGAGGTAGCTCCAGGCAAAGATTTGAAACATTGGCTTGAGAACTATTTTCTCCTATGTAAAATCCCCCAGGAATTTCAGACTGAGATCCAAATTACAACCCTATTGTAATCTACTTGCATGATGTGACATATGGAATGCCAGACTGGTGCAGAATGGTGTTGTGCAGATGTAGGCTTGTGATATTGCTATGTTAGGCAGCTAAAGAGAGCATCTATGTTGTTCAAAACTATAAACTGCACTCTGTGTCCTGATAACAATAGAAAGGAATTCAATTTGGAAAATCGTATTTGAATAGGCAGAAACACAGTGTATCATCTAAACACTTCCCGGGCAAAGGCAACCTGCCACTGAATTGGACTTTAAAGATTTGCTATGATAACAGAAATGACATTTTAGTTTTGTCTTAAATGAGATATGGCTGCCAAAAAGTGTAACCCGAGGTGAGGGAAAATGACAGAGGGATGGCTGGAATAATGGCAAGGTGGAATTAATTTTGAAAACATTTCAAGTCATCTAATGAGTATATAATAGCAATCATCAAGTGTTTGAAGCATGAGAGGGATTTATGATACATTGGCCAAGGTAATATGATTAAAAACACTATTAAAAGGAAATAAATTTAAAAAAGAAAGTAAGCTACTAGGGTAAACTTCTATTAGTGTAATATTCTTTTTGTTATATTATTGGTTTCTGTGACTAAGAGGATAGTGTACTGGGCTTGGAGTCAGAATGACCTAGGCTCAAATCCTGTCTCTGACACTTACCAGTAATATGACCTGAGCAAGTCACTTAAGCTCTATGTGCCTCTGGAAAATCCCTACAATTTATTTAGTAAACCATGAATGTATTTACATTATGGATGATTCCTTCACATTACAATTCCCCACACAGAGAAAAATCATTGCTTCTTTGAATATTTATCTTGATGTTTGAAATAAATAAATAAATAAAAACAACTGGCAACTAAGAGCAATTTATTATAAGAAGTTTTGGCTCATCACAAAAAAGCCCACCATATGTATGTATATATTTCAATATATACATATACACTACTGGAGATAGATTTTTTATCTATATCACATAATGGAAAATGAATGGAAAGTTGGACTGGCCTTCTCTCTTCTAAATCCAGAGATTTTCAATGTGACAGCAGTTTTTCTCTTTGTCTACAAATTGGCAGACAATTAACACACCTGAGACCTTCTAATAGATAAGAGTAGGTGAAATGCCTTCTGGTTTAGTTAATTGATAGAGGTAAGTAAAGGAAAAACTGGACTTAATTTGCATTATAATCACTATTTAAGATGGAAAAGCCAGTCTTGTCCAGTACACGCAGTTGACTGCATCCCTCAAATCCTGCATTTAGAAATTATTTTAATCAAGACATATGTATTATGCATAAAGTAATTTAAAATAGTAATTGATGAATCAAAATAAATATTCACAAAGATGAATATAAGCTAAATGTGAAAAAATAATCAAAATTATAAAATTAGCTATATAGGGCATTTCTATATGCTGAAAATTTTAGAAACTAAACTTTAGAAATCGCATTCATATTTTTAGGTTCTTAGACAATGCATAGTCAGTAGTACAGTGCCTATCTAGTAGATATTAAACTATTCAAGATGGGATAATATTTTTGAAAGGTTAAATTTTGTCACATCAAAATTTTGAACTAATCTTGAATACATTAAACACAATTTCTAATTAACTTTAATCTACTTATTTAACTAAACCTTTATTTACTTCCTCATTCATTCATTCATTCACTCATTTGTTTTCCTTCTATGTAGGGATATTTATTCCATAGATAGAGAAAGCATAGATGTATGTACATTTTCCTCCCTATCTTGGGCCATGGTTCTCTATACAACTTTAACCTCTGGAAAGAACTAGCTCAGACTTAATATTATTTTATTATTATCCATCATCATAATCCCAGGTTCACTTCTTGTTGTTTTTTTGGGGGGCAGGGGCAGGGCAATGAGGGTTAAGTGGCTTGCCCAGGATCACACAGCTAGTAAGTGTCAAGTGTCTGAGTGTGGATTTGAACTCAGGTCCTCCTGAATCCATGGCTCATGCATGATCCACTGTGCCACCTAGCTACCGCATAGTTCACTTCTAAATGCAACATGGCAGTGGGTTGATAAATCCACTCTTTGGCTACTACTGGACTAGGTCAAACAAGTCACTTGGAACTTTAATCCATGAAGTATGTTTTCCCTTGTATAATGAAATAGACTTTTAGCTAAATATCAGGATAGTAGTGGCTCACTATCCTGATATTTAGTAATTCATAAGGTTTTCTGTTTTCTCCAGTCTGCTTGACTTAAAATAAGGAAAAAAAATACATAAGTGCAAAGAGGCAAAGAACAGAGTACAATATTCATGAACCTTATATTGGCCTCACATGAGAAGGGCCTAGTATTGTTCCCTTACAGCCATAACTCTCTTTTCTAAATAGCAGCTAGACAGGAAAGAGTAATGCAAGGCTGATTTGTTAACTTTAAAAACAAACAAACAAAACAGAAACAAACAAACAAAAAACAATAAAATCTTGTCTTAACATCACCATTTAAGATTTTATAAAATTTGAAATTTGTAGTTATATTTGATGAGCCCCTTGTTTATGGAATTTAAAAATCTTTATTTTAAACTACTATATATGTAGCTTATTGTTTTACAAGCTTGTTATTCATTCTGTTTATATCCTTTTCCATTCTGTTTGTTCATTCACCTTTTGAAAAATGTATTTTTGACAAATCAACACCAGCATTGCTTCTGAAAATATTGTGTCAATCAAGTGCCTTTATTTTCTACTCATTATTTCTGTGACTTCCTACTCTAAATCATCCTTTCCTGCCCAATATTTGATGTCTCCCCATTGAAATGCAAATTCCTTGAGGGCAGGGGCTCTCTAGGTTTTTCATTTTTATCCTTAGCCCTTTTAATGACTGATGATTAGAAATTATTTAATTTTTTATGAATTCACTCATTCAGAAAAATGATAGTACATTTTTATCATGTTCATTTTAGTTCTCCCATTTCTTGTTCATACATGCCAAAGTTTTGACTCATTACTTTAGTCACTGAAAGAACTAGATGTCTTTATTGCCTTCCCACACCAAACTATGAAACTTATTTTTTTGTCATTGGTTTTCTCCACTTTATAAACAACTCTCACCTGTGGCTCCAAGAAGCTGTAGCATGCACAGCAGCTTCATCCCAGTAAAACCATTTCAGCATATGGGCTAAACAATACTGAGCACAAGTAATAGGCTTCAAACTAGTCAGAGAGCTGTGTGTGGGGGGGTGTCTACCTCAAATATGTTGAAGACTTACGGTGCAATGTGAGGATTAGAACAATTAGTTTCAATGGCCACGAAGGCAGCTATACTGAGGTCATCCATTGCATGCTAGGCTATCACTAGTCAGCTTGATTTTTGTTTTGCCACCAGACTTTTATGACTCAGAGAGTGAAGCTGACAACTTTGTGTAACTCTGCCTCACTTAAATCTAATTTATATGAAAGTCAGGATACCACTGTGTATTGTCATTGGTCCTCTCTGAATATAAAGGAGGAACTATAATTTTTATAAGTAATTTCCTTATATCTCATCATGAGAGGGAAGTATGTCATGCTACAAGCAAGTGGAGCATAATTCTGCAAAGTTTCATCCCACTGAGAGGATCTAAGAACAAACAATTGATCTGTTAAAAGAGAGTTCATTTAAGGTAAAAAAGGAGTCTAAAGACCTCCTTAGAATTCATTACAAGTATAAAGCATAAAAATATATTGCCAACTACATATGCTTAATCATTTTCCCCTTAAACACACAGTAACACTGCTTTACTACATAAAAGATATCCTAGTAAAGAAAAATTATTTGAAAATATATAGCCATAGAAACTAATGTGCTTGTTATAATGAACTCAATATAAATTTAACACTTTTAGAATGTAGTTATTGAGAGTGGACAGACAACATAGTATCTCTGAATATGATATATGTTCAGTATTTGGTTTAGTTATCATACCTATTTCAGATAACTCTCAGATTCATATATTCTGCCTGTTTCCCAACTGCATGCTACTTCCATATTACAAGGTTCTGGGCAGCTAGGTGGCTCAGTGGATAAAGCATGGGTCCTGGATTCAGGAGGACCTGAGTTCAAATCCAGCCTCAGACATGTGACTCTTACTAGCTGTGTGACCCAGGGAAAGTCACTTAACCCTCATTGTCCCTCAAAATAACTAAATAACTAAATAACTAAAGAAATAGATGAATGAATAAATAAATAAATAAACAGTTCCTATTAAACATTTACAGGGAATGTATTATAGATACCACAAAATCAACATAAGAAAGATATAACTCATTATCTGCACCCAGCTCACCCCTCTACCTTTGTTGTTGTTCAGCTATTCAGTCATGTCTGATTCTTTGTAACCCTGTGGAACATAGTATGTCAGGTCCCATACTCTTCATGGGGTTTTCTTAGCAGATACTAGAGTGATTTGCTGTTTCCTTCTCAGGGAATCATCTTTTGACAGAACTCTTCAGTATGGCCTTTCTGTCTTGGGTAACTCTGCATATCATTGGTCAAAGTTTCATTGAGTTATAGAAGCCCCCCTACCATGGCAAGGTAATGATATAGGAGGGGATGCCTCTATGTACCTTCCCTATTTCTGTTGAGAGACAGACCATGACAGTTACCCAGGTTCATAAACTTGGAATCATCCTTTATTCTACTTTGACACTTCATTCACCCCATAATTCTTAATCAGTCTTCAAATCTTGTTGATTTATCTCTCCAAGATGTCTCCCAGCCATCTCTTTTTACAACCACAGTAGTTCTGGTTCTTATCACCTCTGACCTTGGTTATTATAATAACTCCCTAGTTGCACTACTTGCCTTGTCTCACTTCTCTTAAATACATCCTCCACACAGCTGCCAAATCAATATTCCTAAAGCATACCATTGACCATATCATTCCACTACTTAAAAAACAACAACAACAACCTACTGTTGCAACCAGTTGCTTTTAAGAGAAAATATGGAATTCTTACAGTCTAGTTCCATGTTATACATTATTCCCATTTATGCTTTTTATATTTCCGATAACCTTGATTAATTTCTTTGCTTTGAAGATAATTATCCATCTTCTATCACTGTGACTTTGTACTGGCTGCTTCCTAGACGCGGGATTAATTTCTTCCTTACATTGGGCTCTTTGAATACCCATACTCCTTTGAAATTCAGCTCATGAGATATTTCCTCATCCATGTAGCTTCTATTTTTTCTAAAACCAATTTTCACTCACCTAATAAGTACTTTGCATTCATTTTTATGTGTACATGTTAGTCAAGACTTGTTGATTCTTTACTTTAAAAAAGCCTGAATGTTGCTATGGAATTAAGTAGTAAGTCATAATCCACACCGAAAATATTAGTTACCTATCATAAACACTGTATGTTAATAGTCAGTATTAGGTATGAAAATCAAGAAGCCAGTCCCCAAGGAATTTACAGTTGAAATTAAGAAACATGTCCATCTCAGTTCCTCTCCCAAACTTTGTCTCAGGATCTGCTACTGCAGCTGCATCCCTGAGTCAAGATGATAAAGGTTGGAATCAATGGATTTGGCTGTATTGGCCTGATGAACATGGATGTATTCAACTGAGGCAGAGTACACATTGTGGCAATCAATGACCTCTTTATTGACATCAACTACATGGTTTATATGTTCCAATATAATTACACCCATGGCAAATTCAAAACCATTGTCAAGTCTGAGAACGGGAAGTTGGTGATCAGGTGGAAAAGCCATTATTATCTTCCCACCAATTTAAATGAGGATGTGCTATAGCTGAAGGTATTGCAGAATCTGCTGCTGCCTTTATCACCATGGAAAGAAAGGCTGGGGATTACTTAAACAGTAGATCCAAACAGGTCTTTATCTCTGAGTAGGGTTTAGGGAAGAGATAAGGTAAGAATGGGAAACAAGACCTTTGACAATGTGGGAATGCAAGAACAGTGGAGGTATGATCTAAGAGACACAGTTACCAATGAGGAACTTGAACAAAGATGATCAGATTCAGATTTTAGCATCAGTTCTACTATAATAAAAGTGGGTTTTGAAGGCAGAATAGAATTTCATAGAGATAGAAACGATATTTTATATGAGAAACAGCATTTTTTAAGTCCACTAGGAAAGAAAATCCTCATGCAAGTAGTGGTAAGGAGACAGTTCCATACAGAGTAGATGGAATGTTTGGGGAAATATTTTGGGAATATTTGGGAACATTTGGGGAAAATTGAATAAAGTTGTCAGAAATCCTTGATAGTTACAATAAGGAATTTAGAGTTGATCTCTGAGATCACTGGAAGTTTTTGAGCCAGGGGTAGGAGTTGACTGAAGTAGTAGATGTCAACTTCAGAGTACTTATGATATGGCCCACCATTCTGTTGTGGCTGCCTCTGAGCAGCCTGGAAGTTGGAAAAGTACTGCTGGATGCCTTCCCATCTCTCAGAATTCAACCTGCTGCTTTTCTGTGGGGGTGGTGTACCTTAAAATAGATCTGTCTGCAGCCAGACCCATTGCTTTAGTGTAGCTTAATTTAGTTGCCTGTTTGAGCATCCAAGATTAAAATTGCCAGATGTCCAGGGTTTTTGTGTGGGTCTCTGATTCCATCCCAATCATTATCCCTTATATTGTGCTCCTGAAAGTTTAGTATGATAAGGGTCCCACCTGCAACTGTATTGACATTATCCTCATCTTTCCCTCCCCTTTCAATCAAAATGATATCTGTTTTATATATGCTGTGCACTAAACATCAGAAAGGAATAGAGCAGGAATAATCTTTTATTCATTTATTTTGCACGGTAATAGTGAGTTGTTCGAATTCTGTGTGCTCACAAACAAAAATTAAGTTAACAGATTTACAAAACAATAATCTTTGCCATAGCTAAAGTACAATAATACTGTCAATGAGTATCACATGCACTTGGATTGCTATCCATTGAGATCTAAAATTTGACTCATTAGTATCCAGTGAAGAAAGGTTACCCCAACTTACATTAGGAAAATTGTGAATAAAGGAGGAATAAATGAGGGCCATAGAGATAACTAACAGGAAAAATTCAATACCACTAAAAGTGATTTTTAGAAAATCAACATAATTATTTAAGAGTTATAAATGGAAAGGAAAGGTTTATTTACATTGTGCATGCCAGTGATCTCCCTGTATAGGTGGAAAGTGAAGGGAAAGGGTGAATAGGAAAAGAAGAGAAAATAAGGGAGAATGAGAATATGAAAAAGATGATGCTTGAAAGTGATTTTCTTGAACTTAAACCAAAAGAGTAACTTTCTAGTGTCAAATAATTCTAAACTGTGTCACAACCGTTAACATTAGAAAAGGCACTAATCCTATGTGCTTCAGACTTCACATGCACTTGAATTTCCAATCACTACATTAGCATATTTTACATTTACTTGATAGAAACCTTTGCATTTCTTTTATCAAGGGACCTCTGTATTTATTTTTTTATTTCAGAAGAAATAATTATTAAAATTGAATTCTTCTACACTCTTATGAATTGGATCTTCTTACTAATACCAAGAAAGATTTTTTTAAATCATGATAGGTAAATATATTTATCCCTTTTTCCTTTATTTTTCCATATTTTCTTCAGAGAAGCATTGATACATTTTTAATTGTACTATTTTAAAACCCACCAACATCAAATATAAAATGTTATCCATGTAGCTGATTTTCTCAGCCTTCCAAATACTTCCTTTTGTCAGTGACATTCAAAGTATATGAGGCATAAGTTATAGGGTACTACTATGTCAAACAATTAGAAAATACTCCTAGGTCTTCTCATTTGAGCCCACATCAACATGCCCACATTTAGACCTCTTGATATTTATAAGTAATAAGAGAGAAAATGACTATTTTTGTTCTCAAATACTTAGAAAATTACTAAGCAATGCTCTTACTCATGTAAAATTAATTCTCAAGCCCAGTGACTGGCACTGCTTTGCCACAAGAAATTGCATTTTATCTTGCCTGCATTTAATATAGGACTTAAGGAAAAAAGAGGGAAATCAATAAAAGAAATTAAATATAGGCAGCCTCCCTCAAACAATAAAAAATCAATACTCTGCTGGTAGAGACCTAAGAAACAGTTTTATTTTCAGCATTAATCTAGATACTACTATCGTAGTAATTGATTTCTTTTTTTATACTTAAGCTGTCAAAGTCTATAACAGGCAATGATTAGTTATTTTCCAAATTCATCAAATTACTGATTCTATAGGAGTAATTCACTCCTTTTGATGACTAATGTATCTTTAGTGATGGGTAAGATGGAAAATAAATACAAGAAATGGAAAGGAACCCTTCACAAATCTATAGAAAAAAACAACTATGAAAATGACATTGTAGTTAATAATAATGCATACAGATATTCAGTGGCTAAAAATTTTAATGATTATTTCCCCCTTATATTCAGAAAAAAGAATAATACTTAAGATTAATGTATCTTTAAGAAGGATATGATACATAAGTATTAGAGTGTTAATGGTTAATTCAAAAAGAAAGTATGTTACAAATAGCAGTTGAGTATTTTTAAGCCATGTGAATAAAATAAATCACATTCTACTTTGAAATTTGTACCAAGAAAAACATTATAGTAAAAAAAAAAACCTAAAAACACTACTCAAGTATTAATTGGATTAATATGTTTGTACAAAAATTAATCTAATTTGAAAGAAATAGAAAATCTATCTTTCAAATTATTCTAAAATAAAATATTTTAAGAGCAATGTTATAGTTCTTAAAGGGAATCTGCAGTATTCTTATACCTCTAAAACAAATGTTGCTATGCTACTTTGTTGTTCAGCAATATATGACAAAAGAAATAACACGACTTTTTTTCAAGGTTTTAAGGTGGTTATTCCTATAATTCATAGATTTTATAAAATGTTGGGCATTGCTCATGTTTCAATCCATAATTCGAAATCTGGTTGTCTGAGGTAGGAAACACATACTAAATATACAATCAGTCAATATATCACAGGGTCATTAAGAAAAAAAGAAAACTAAAAATTTATTTAGAATAATTTTCTCCCATAAAAGTATTTCACACACACACACACACACACACCTAGACACACACTCATATAGACACACCAACTAAAAAGTATTTTTGTCTACTATGTTTTAAGTACTGTAGATACATGGATAAATATAAAATATTTCCTCACTACAAAAACTTCTATCATTTGAGGGAACAACGTGTACAGTGTACAGAAGAGAAGCTAAGCTCAAAATAGTCACTACATTTTGACAATAATGTTAGCTAGTATACATTTTCAGATGAAATAAAATGAATTGGGAATCTGAGTTTTCACTTTGGTAATTATTTCTAATAATTTTCTACCACTGCTTATAGGCATTCATTATCATTATCATTGTCATGACATGGTAATGTAGTATTGCGGGCACCTCTTCTACCAATTCAGATAAAAGTCCACTTTCATTTTTTTGTGTCTGTGTGATTTGCACAAAACTTTTTCTGTTAATCTTCCCTAGTTGACCCACCAAAAATATACCAAAACTTCCTGCAACTTTTTTTTCATCTAGATCTTGGGCTATTAATAATAGGACTTAAATTGTCCATCTAGTGATTTGCATTATCACTGCATCACTTGATTTCCATTTCTAGTTATATCTAACCTTGATGACACCTTTTTTGTCACGCCTTGCATATGTCACAATAGTTAATAGACTACAGAAAGTCTGTATTAACATCTATATTTCTATTAATTTATATTACCAACACTTGAGAGTCTTCCATTTCTTTGTTTATTCCAATCAGTCAATGCCTGATTAACAGACTTACAAAAACCTAGAAGAAAAAAAAATATAATTTTGCAAGCAGTTCAAGATGGTTGAAACATGAACTCTTCTAAAATGGATCCAAACTGATCTCCTGTAAGTCATTTTTTTATAACCAGATCATGTACCATTTGAAATAGCTGTCCAAGATTAATGGACACACACGATATATTGACCATCACAATTTGGGAAATACTTTCTAATCCACATTGTTTTTCCAGTCTCAATGGTCATACTGATGTCTTTCAGTTTATAATGGGTTTTAGTAAGAGGACCTTGTAGTGTTCTGAGAATGTAGGAAATTAATATATCATCATCAGTAAATGAGAACATTTGTAGAATACTGTCACTCATAGACAAAATACCTCCTGTATTTTCATTTAACATTGTATGCAATGTTATGATAACATAGCTTTGCATTTAAATTGCATTTAGAATCATACACTTGTGAGATTCTGAGCCAAACGCTTAGCTTGGAAATTAAGATTTAGTGCAGTGAAGTAATTTGACCCAAGTTTCAAAATCAGTGCATGGTAATGCTGTAAGTGAGGTCTGGTCTTCTGAGTGCCAGGCCGGTAATCTTGACCCTTTACCAGAGTTTATCCAACACTATTCATTCTGGAACCTAAAAGAAATGATAAAGCACCTTATGTAAATCTCTTCTCTTTAAGCATCATGCACCTTTATCTGTTGAATGAGGGGATTAAAATGGCACATCTCTAAAGTGTCTACCAAGTCTACAATTTCATGATTCTTACCAAAGATTAAAGTTTTATATAGATAGAGCAAATATGAATTGAGAAAAAGAAATGCATAATTATATAAAAGTCATATCGACACAGAGCCGAGAGCCTCACTATTGTCAACTATTAAATTATTCTTTCTCTCCTGTATAGATATTGTAAATTAGCAGGGGAATATTATGTCTTCAAGCACTCTACTATGTCAAAATGTCTCTAGCCATATAAATATATGTAAGTTAAACTTTTAAAAACAAAAACAAAAAACAAAATTTAAAATGTACATAATTCTTTAATCTCCTTCAAAATCAATGCTTCTAAACAAATAGAAAAAAAGGATTTCTTACTCTACTCTTTCAATTAACTGATAAATGTGCAATAGTAAATTTTAATTCTAAATGATTTTCAAACCTTCACAAGGACATTTAACAAATAACTGTATTTTGGGAGTATAGTAACAGGAAACAAATACTAATTTCCAATATAGAAAGAAGAAGGAATCTATGAATTATATTGAATAAGTAATGAAAGTATGTTAAACTCTACAAGGTTAAGTGATAAGGTTAAGTGTCTAATTTTGCCGTCCTTTTATACCTGGTGAGCTCTAAGGCTTTCCTTAATGATGGGATTAAATTTGGTTTCTAGCTACAAACAGTTGCTTGTCGTTCCCCATAGGTTAGTCTCTCTATTTTGTACTTATCACAAACAGAGAGGAAATAACTTTCTGGGCCTTTTGTGAGTCTTTTAAAATGCACACACTTTTGGGAAATCATATTTTCTTGAAGGAAATGAGGCATGACCAATCACACAAAACGTGAGAAAATCCCCTGATAGGTGACCTTTGCCACATGTAAAAGAAACTTTTCAGTGGCTGAGGTTTCATGGATTTCATGCATGGAAATCAGATTTTCTGGCCACCAGTGCTGTTCAGTAAATAAATAATCCATCATTGTGTCAAATGGTGGAAACATGGAGACGCTGTCTTGGCTATCTGAATAGACATTTTGAATTAGCAACTTGTGTAAGTCCCTTTCATGTAAGCCCCCAAGCACACATTATTTTTAGTTTTTACTCTTCAGAATAAATCCATTTATACTTTTTGACGGAAAAGGAATAATGGAAGTGCTCATTTAATTATGTCAACACTTATGGGTTGGTTGGTGGGCAGTGAAGATGTTTAGAGGGGAGTTCCCAAATGTGCATATGCATTGGCATAGCATAATATCTTGTTAGACCCTTTGGTATGTTATTATAGCAGCATAATTAACATGGGCGTTAAGCTTTGCATAAACAATAGTTACTACTGCTATGTTAAAAAAATATATACTGCCTCATTTTCCCCTCTACTCTTCTTTGTATTATAATAGACATTTTTAAAAAGGATTAGGCTGATAAAGTAGTTTGTAATGAATACAATATAATCCCCTCAGTTAATTCTCATCTTAATTGTTTTAAAAATAGACTTGTGGTTTCTTTTAGTTCTTCTAACTTTTAATTCTTTATTAATCTGGCTCTATCACTCTCACTTGTAAATTGCATTTCATACAAAAATGTAATAAAAAAAATTCCCCCCCCCCCAAAAAAAATAAAACCCCAGACCCATATAGCTACCAGGTTCTTTTATTTTTTGGCCCCAAATTGTATACATGGGTTTTTGAATGGTATCAAAGTTTTTTCTAAAGCAGTAAGGGTTCCATAGGATTACAAATTAAAATGTTACTAACATCTATGGGTTGCTTTTTCGCTAACCTTTCTAGTCAATTTTCATATTTCAAATCAATAAACTGAATCAATCATGGATTTCCCTGAAAAAATTCTCAGGAACCTAGTTAGAAATTAGTTAAGAAATAAGGAAAAAATTCCTGATTGCAAAAGAATTATTTTTTTTCTGTTTATTTTGTCTTTATTTTGTTTAAATAAAAGTGACTTGCCAAGGGTCACACAGCTAGTAAATGTCAAGTGTCTGAGGCTAGATTTGAACTCAGGTCCTTCTGAATCTAGGTTTAGTCTAGTGCTCTATTCATTGTGCCACCTAGCTGCAATTCTCTACCATTTAAGACACATATTCTTGGAGAACTCATGGGCTTTTTTATTCAAATATAATGATTTAATTAATAAATAATACAAATTGAATATAATAGAATCATAGAATCTAATGCTCAGTTTGATGTGAAGGTTGCCATAACATAAAATTATGTTTGAAACACAATTGCAAATTTAAAAAAGTAAGCAAACTGTTCAAAAGTTTCCTTCTTCTATCTTATGAATACTTTGTATTTCTTTTTAAGGAAAAGATTTGGTAGTCACCTGACTTGGAAAATTAATATTACACAAAAATACACAGACACACTCACATACAGACAGATATACACAAAAATAAAACTAACAATGAATGAGTGAGTGAATGAAGGAAGGAAGGAAAAATATTTTTAAGTGTTCAGTATGTAAAAAGTACATAGTAATTGGAGATACAGGGAAAAAAGCAAGAATTGTTTACTCTCCAGCACCTCACATTCTGATGGAGAGAAGACAACACACACACACACACACACACACAAATTCAGTTTCAGGACAAATAGAAATTCTAAGCTTAGAGTGATGGGGTAAATGTCAAGGCTCCTGAATCTTTAGGAAATATGATTGGATGAAATAACAGAGTAAAGGTGCAGAATAAGTAAGCTGGGTAGATAGTATGGCTTGGGGGTTCACCCTCTTAATAGAAGGATTATATTTAGTGTTTCTGAACATATCCCAACTGTGGAAGTATTCAAGTAGCCTGGACGTATTTTGAGCATTCCCCACTGGAGAAAGGGATAAGGGAGTCAATGTTTGAAGCAGGCCTTCCTGCCTTCTGGCTTTTCTCGGATGAAATCACAGACTGCCCTTTGGGGATGGGGCATAATCTAAGGGAGGAAGGGAGCCCCAGGTAATGGCAAATTTCTCTTCTGCTCACCTATCCATGATTATGTTTAAGAAATTTTAAAAAAATGAAACTGTGAACTGCAGTTATGGAAGTTATTTTAGAATACATTATCTGCACAGATTACCAACTGGATAAAGTAAAATCCAAACTAGTAAAAGTAATGAATTAGAAAATAATAAGAATTTTTGGATGAATATTCATGGGCAATTACTATATTCCAACTTTTAAAATAATATTAGACAAGTAAAATCATTGATTCTCTTGCCATGTATTAGAAAGAAATTAACTAATGCAAAGTGGTTGCCACAACAAGGAGTATGGAAGAGCATAGGGAATGCTTTGATCATCAGATATTTGATCTACTTGACAATAGGGGAAATATGGCAGCCAAGGTAATATTGGTTTGTAGTATAAGTTAATTAAAATAATTATCCGAGGGCAGCTAGGTGGCATAGTGGATGAAGCACCAACCCTGGATTTAGGAGGATCTGAGTTAAAATCTGTCCTCAGACACTTGACACTTACAAGCTGTGTGACCCTGGAAAAGTCACATAACCCACATTGATCAGAAAAAAAAAATCTGTAAGCAAAGGATTGAAGATTATGAGCATTCTCATTGCAGGAAAGAGGAGGAAATAATTAAAGAGAAAAAGAGCCTGCAAATAGCTTGAGCTTCAGCTAAGTCACTGACAAATTTTTCACGTAAAGTCAAATGAGTAGAACAAATAGATGAAAATTGCAATGTATCTCTGGCATTATTGTAGTATTCTATTCTAATAAAATTAGAGCCAACATATTAGGAATCTACCTCCTCACTTTCAAATATATTTTATGAGAAATTGCCAATAACACTCCAGAAGAATAAATCCACAAGACATCCTGGATCTCACCATTTATATGTAGAAGACATGTATGCTAAAGATGACATAAATGTAAAGAGACTAATTTTTAAGATTTTTAAATGAGGGAAATGTAATAGAATGGAAATAATGTAATGCATTCCCAGTTAAAACAATAAAAGAAAAACAAGGCAACCACTGAGAAAACATTGGTTGACCTTGATGTATATGCCTTGTTCCTTATCTTTATGAATTATTAATAGAAATCAACCATGTCCACATGGAACATATCCTTGATAAAAACATGAAAAGGAACAAGCAAACTTTCACAGAGGATTTTCTATACCAGACAACATGTTCATTGTTACAACTGAAAGTGGAAATAGTGCTGGATTGGATGCTGAAAGGTCTGTATGTAAATCTTAATTCTATTATATTACTTTGGGAGTTTGCTTAAATAAATGGCTTCCCAACTTTATGTAGCCATACTATTCCCCCTTTTTGAGTGACATCACCAAGCCAAAAAAAGTTTTTTCACTCCCACTTTTCATAAAATCATCTATGCCAAAATTTTTATTAGTTTGTACTTTATTCAAGCAAAATTAATAATTAATTATGATTCAGAAAACACAAGCAAAGCTAACATATTAAACAATGTAACAAATAGCTATTTATAATAAGATTTATAATTTTCATATTTATAACATAAAGTAATAATGATGTTTTTATTTTGGGGATGAGAATTCTATTTTTTGACATGATCTTTTACCAATTGTGGGGTCATTGATGCTGCTATTCATATTGTTTTTCAGTCTTTAAGAGAAATTCATATTTTTGTCTTAATAACAGAGCAGAAAACAATTTCACATAAATTAAATATTGACTAATAGTAATGTAATTTGCATTGCATTATTTGATAGATTATTATTCGTTCCCAGTCAAAATATAACAAAAACTTCATATTCAAATGCTTTTTTGATATATTATCACAAGACTGGTTAAGAATCATTCTTGTTTAGATTTAATTGAAATGGAAGTATTGTATATTCTCAAGGTAAATATAATGCTTATGCATGCACATTTAGAAATTTCCAGGTCTTTAAAATAAAAGTGAAAATAATTTATTCATTTCAGAAAGATGAATAATAAAGAAGTCATTGATTTATTTTCTTTAATTTTAAAAATAATTATTTTAAAATATTGTTTAAAATTTGCAAACATATCAAAAAAGTTTTTGTAAATTAATTAAATAGTGTTTTACACTTATCATAAATGCCATCACTATATGTTTCTATTTTTGAATATTTAAGAGAAGATATTGAACTCTGGTAATCAATTTTCTCAAAGTTTAACTCATAATAGCATGCATATTTTTAAAAAGAAAGGTATGCATTTTTATAATGCAATCAACTATTTATATTTAGTATTTTTACTTGAAAATGTGACAATCTCTTATTTTAGTCCACATATATTTTAAAAGACCTCGACTTAAGAAAGTCAATGTTTTGCAATAGTATATGATAATATTGTATCATATGCTCTGCAACCATGTCACTCAAGATTTCAGAGAAACTCCATTTAAATATACTTGTTAAAAACAATTTGATTATAATTATAACAACTCATTAACATCTTTGTAACTTGTCACTCATATTTACAAATATAATTGATAATCCAAGCAGGTAATATTCCCTGATTATACAAAGAAATACATTTTAAAGCAGTGGCTATCAATCAGCATTTCATTCTGACTTCAATAGAGCTCCATCAGTGCAAAAAAAACCTTCTACATTTGATTGTATTCATTTTTAAATTACATAAATTAGAATTTTAAAAGCAGTTGGTATAGCATTGACAATAATAGGTTTTTGAAGTAACAAATTTTCTGTATCATCGGTTTAAAAAACATAATGTACATATGCAATCAAATAAACTCCTTTGGCTACATATGTTGTTTCATCTACTTGAATTACAAAATAGAAAGATTTCATTTCTCAATTAATTGATCATAAAGGTCTTTAGACATTTATTTGCTTACTTTACTCCCTTTTATAATATATGTATGTGAAATAATTTGAAGTTTCTTTAAGTATGATTCATTGTTTCTATCTTATCTGTCTGCAATAAGCATCAGTAGTTCATCAACAATTGCTTTTTACATTTGTAAATTTGGTAAGCAATCTTAGGAAAGTCACAAATTATTTTGTCATAGACATGATTATTGATAATTTTTGATGGTTTCAAATTGAAAGTACTGAACTTTTTCCATTTTTTTATCCCACTTATCCTTCTTGTATATGCTCAGAATGGCAAATCAAATTATTGATTTCATATTATTTTTCATATACAGGTAATTGATCATTCTTTCCTTTCCTCATCATCCCAGGACTTGTGAATTATGAATCCAAATGAAAAGAGGACACATTTTATTTTCTACATCTATGAAGCAATGTGAATTTCTGTAGTCACAACATATAAATTATCTCTGTTATCTTTTCTTGTATTAGCTACAGCTCCCCCAATGGATTTTGTCTTTAAACTATTTACATACCTCTCCATTAGAAAACATTGTCACTTAAAGATAATAAAAATAATTGATGCTAAAATTTAAATTTTAAAATGAACTATAATCTTTTTTTTTTTGCTTTAGGATAGCCAAGAGACTCTGGTAGAAATTGTAGTAATAATAAATTATTCAATAGCATTTATTAAGTGCTTACTCTGTGCCAGGCACTATATTAAGAACTGGATATACAGAGAAAGGCAAGGGGAACTTGTGTCTCTTTCCATAGAACCAAAACCTGTCTGTATGAGGCTATAGGATTCATACTATTCCATTTCTGTACTCTTTTATAATTAACTCTTTTCTGTCTCCTACAAATAAACTGGATTATCTTGACATATTTTTCACATCCCTGAATTCAGAAAGTTCTTTGAAGATATAGGGAATTTCAATCATTGACCAATGGAGTGTTTTCCCCAGGGGATCTCTTAAAAGAGTCTCAACTTAATATATGTGTTACTAATTTAAATGGTCCCCTAAATGCCATGCCAATAAGTCCATTTAGCATAGTTTTTTGGACAATTCCAACATAAAGTGTTTTCTGAAGTTCTATGACTATATAACCAATATATCATATATATTGTATTATTATATTGTGTATAACACATACACGCACACACACACACACACATATATATATATATATATATATATAACAATACAACAATATGACAACAATAAAAAATTTTTATAATTTACCTTTTGAGTATAAGGGCTTGTGCCAAAAAAGCAAAAACAAAACAAAACCCAACAACAGCAAGCAAAATTAAACTTTAATAAGCAGAATATAAGAAAAATGGAAAAATAATGATAGAAGAGTAAAGGCTTCCCTATAAAAAGGGAAACTAGTTCCAGAAAAGTTCTCAGAAGATTGTTGTTTTTCAGTCATTTGGACATGTCTGGCTCTTCATGACCCCTTGGACCACAGCATGCCAATACTGTCCAAGGGGTTTTCTTGGCAAAGATACTGGAGTGGTTTGCTATTTCATTCTCCAGTGGATAAATGTAAATCAAGTTTAAATAACTTGCTCAGTGTCAGAAAACTAGTGAGTATTTGAGACTCAATTTGACCTCGTCTTCCTGAATACAGACCTATCACTCTCTACATTGCATTACCTAGAAGATTGTGGGTCCCCTAATACAGGATCAGCACCTAAAGTTGACTAGAAGTATTCTTAATAACTATAAATGAAAAATCAAACTGTAGTGAGTATAAATTCCTCTATGTGTCTCTATGTTACTTATGGAAAAGCATGTCTCCATTAAATTTCCACTGGAGTCTCTGCAGTATATTGAGAATTCTATTTTTCTCCAGCGGAACCCATTATAAATAGAGCATTCTGAATTAAAATCAGAATTCACCCAACATTATGACAAGACAGCAAGCCTAAAAAGAAATCAACCTCAAATTAGCCCCAAACACTTAAGAAGTTCCTCAAAAGATATTAAGTACTTGGTGTAGATTAGAATAGACCCCACACATCTTAATTCAGTGCCTATGATAGTTCCATGACCCAAAGGCCTGTTTGCAATGTTGATCAGTTTCTGTCATGTGGGAAAGCTGATCCTCTAAAAATTTACTTTGTGAGTTTTAGCAGATTTCAAGTTAAATTTAACTCCCAAATATAGACCATTTTCATGGTTCACATTCATGTGTAGCAAGCAGCAATGTACATATCACATTTGTTCCTAATGCAAGCCAAGATGATGGCTGCAGATCATATTCATGCCAACATTTGACATGTACTGACTCAAATTTTACCTCATTTGTCCATATCATGTTAAATAACTACAGTAATGAATTCATTTTGTTTGAATGAATATACCATATACCTCTTCTTTAACTTTGAGCTTTGCTTTTATCAGACAATTGTGTGAGGTATTTTCATGAATGTCCAACAATAATGGCCATAGATTTCCACTCTCCCTAACATGGTTTGCATCTCAGTTTGGAAAATTCAATTTTATAATATATCCCAACATATTCACTCTTCTTCCTTTTCAAATTCTATCCAGAGCTCAAAAGACCTTTTTTTGTATTTACTATTAAAAGCTTCTATTCCTCATTAAGATCACTTAACGTTGGTTTTATAGGTTAATTCTAAGGTTTTTTGTTATTTGCCTGTACTTTTACCTATTGCAGAGGATCCTTCAAATTTTATCTACAATTCTCTGCAGTTATATTTTAGATGCACCTTTTTTCTATGTTGGAAAAAGTTTCATAATATTTGTTGACTTTCATTTTTAAAACTTTCCATTCCTGTTGTGGTATCTTGTTTTTTTGGCTTGTAGAGTAGTCAATTCAATTCCAAGCAATAAACACTTTTTAAGCACTTTTGAAGTTCAAAGTACCAGTATCAAGTCATGGAGAAATACAAAGATGGAAGAAGACATAGTTTCTACCCTCAGGTTGCTTGCAATCTAGTAGAAAAGTAAATAACCATAATGTAATTTTGAATGTCAGAAGTTCAAAGGTCAAGTTCAAGCAATATGCCTTGTGATTATATTTATATTTATTTTTCCCCAATAAGGATTTTTAAATGAACAGTTTAAATATCTGGCATTCCAGTCCATTTAACCCTAAGATAAAATAGTTATTTTCTGACAAGATTCCTATGACTTCTATTTTATCACCCTGATGGTGAGATATAAGTACATCATTTAGAGTCCTTCATTGTTTCTTCAATATTATTGTATATGAAGCTATCACTAATGAAAGAAAGCCATTTGTTATAGGTTCTAGTTTGAATGGAATAAGATTTCTGGCAGTTGCCTGGATATTGAAATTCCTCCTTCAATGACAATTTTTTTTTAATTGCCATTAGGATAAATCTCATCTTTTGTATTGAAAAGTGGTCTATAGTAAACCCTCATATTAATATCATTTTCCATCTCACTGAAGTCTTTGGAGGTGAATTGAGTTTTTCAAGATCAAACAGGTAGTAAATAACAGAACTGATGCTCTCCCCATTGTACTATGCTGCCTCCTATCATACATTGGGTGCAAAGCCTATCATTCTGCTCTCCCAGTCTTTGGACGTACTGCTCAGATTTTACCCTAAGAGGCAAAGATGTGGTAATTATAAGTGCAATGTATAGATTGTTTGGGATAAAAATTAAACTTCTTTTGGAAAATATTTTTATTGATTAAATTAATTGGAAATTGTTATATCATGTTTTTGCATACTCAGTCATATTGAGGATTATCTACATATTACATAAGTATTAAGCATTTTCCAAACTAGAATATTTTATTTGCATGTGAGAGCTCCATATTTTTAGTGAAATGAAGAAAAGTACATTTATAAGCTTAGTTGTTAGGTTTTTTGTCTTCTTTCAAAGAAGTTCCCAAATGTAATCATAGTAACATGTTACTAAAGATGGTGGAGTTGGACATTATAAAATTTGCATGTCCATCTAAATAAAGCTAACTTCCTGGAAGATGACCAAAAATAAATGGAAAGAAGAAAAATAATACAAAAAATCAAACTATACTTGGGTTGAGTGAGGAATTGTTTTAGAGGCAGAAAATATACAAGATTGAATAGTTTCCTGTGTTTCTAATTTAGGGAAGATCTCATTTTTATACCTCTTTCTCAAGTTTTATAGATTGATCAGAATATCCAATTGCTGTTTGTTTATTATTTTAATTTTATCTGCTACCTATTAAATAAAATTAAAAAATAAAATATTTTGTTTCTGAACTATAGTGCCTTACTTGTTCATGAAAATCTGAATGATTTCATGTTGTTTTCTTCTAATATAGAGTAAACCATGAATTACACAAAAATACAGCAATTACATTTATTTATACGTATATATGGATAGTTATATGTACATATACATATATATATATATATAAATATATATATTTTCATGTATGTGTATATACTTATAGAATGAAGTAAATTTAATATCCTTTCCTAAGATGAGGAACCTAAGGTTTAAATTACTTTCTCATGGCCCTACAGTTAGTAAATGTCTGAGGCAAGATTAAATGCCAGGTCTTTCTACTTCCATGAATAGCATTCTAATTCAATGTGGCACCTGACCATCACAGTATAATAGTGTAGAATTAGACTAAACCAAATTGTTTTTTGTTATTTCTCATCTTCCTTGTAGTTTTTGAAAATTTTGACTCTATAGATCATACCCTACTTCACTACACCTTCTCCCTTTCCTGTGTGCTATTCCTTGTTTCTGGATTTTCTTCTATGTGACTGCTACCTGTCTGTAACATTTGCTAGATCATTATCCATCTTGCACTTTCAATATGTATAACAATTTATAGTACATTGCTTTGCCCATACTAGGAACTTAATTTTTTTTAATCTGAATTGAAATCCTTGAAAACTTTAAAAACATAGAATGGACTAAACTTAAGAAAAATGAATATTATAAATTATGAAATGAGAAATAATTTCTGATATAGATGAATATTTTTTGAGGTTAAAGAGAATAGAAATATTTCTATAGTCACCAAGATTCATTCATTCATTTGATAATTGCACAATTTATTAATTTATTAAGTACAAATCACTTATTAAATAATTATTTTGTGTGAAAGTCTTCCCTATATTCTTGCTCTAATGATTCATCATATTTTGAAAAATAGCCTAGGTTCTCAAACCCAATGCCACTAAAACACAAGCACTGGGATGTCATAATAGCTAGATATCCTTCTTTATGGGTCCCTGGCATATTTCTTGTCTAGCTAAATTTTTAATGGCTCCATAACATAGGGTTAAACACAAGATGATAAATTTATTTTAGTCATAAAAATTCATACAAACATGTATTAAGATGTGGGGGTATTATCATTGGAATTATGTTGAAAGTACCCACAAAGGGATCCTTTGCTTGATTGTGGACAAGATGGAAATATAATTAAGATGTGGTCCTTTCAGTTTTAAAATTTACATTCTGCCAAGGGAATTAACTATCAAACATAGAACCAAATTCAGAAACCATCTAGTTCAGCTCAGCTCCCCATTTTGCAGATGAGGAAACTGAATATTAGTATAACTCAATGGTAATACAACCTACTAAAATCTGAGGTTGGATTTCAAATCAGGTCTTTCAAGTCAAAATATAACACTATCAGGGGGCAGCTGGGTGGCGCAGTGGATAGAGCACCGGCCCTGGAGTCAGGAGTACCTGAGTTCAAATCCGGCCTCAGACACTTACTAGCTGTGTGACCTTGGGCAAGTCACTTAACCCCAATTGCCTCACTAAATATATATATAAATATATATATATATATATATATATATATAAAACACTATCCATTGTGCCACCAAGCTGCCTAATCTATTTTATTATTTTTTATTACTCTTTTTTTTTTTAATTTGCAGGGCAATAGGTGTTCAGTGACTTGGCCAGGGTCACACAGCTAGTAAGTATCAAGTGTCTGAGGCTGGATTTGAACTCAGGTACTCCTGAATCCAGGACTGGTACTTTACCCACTACGCCAATTACTATGATAATGTGATGATATATTCAAGAGGAAGATTTGTTGTTGTTGAACATGACTGTTGTCAATCATTCAGTTTTATCTGACTCTTCGTGACCCTTTGGACCAAAGCCTGACAGTTTATATATATATGTGTGTGTGTGTGTGTGTGTGTGTGTGTGTGTGTGTGTGTATGTGCATATGTGTGTGTATATATACATATATACATGTATATATGTGTGCATGTGCATATGTGTATGTATATACATGTATATGTGTGTGTATGTATGTATGTATATAGGGTGTTCCTGGCAAAGATACTAGAGTGGTTTGTCATTTCCTTATCCTTCTCAGAAGAAAATATGGGAAGGTATAAAATACTGTTCATTGCCTTCTAGTCAGGTACAATCTATTTAATGGACAAGTTCTTTGAGGGCAGGAACTGTATTTTCCTTGCTTTGCAGCCCCTGTGCCTTGAAGAATGCTTAACAAAAAGCAAGAGCTTAATGAATCCTTGTGACTTGACTTGAAGTATGAAACAGTTAAATAAGGGAGAAAGGAAGCATGTGATTACATGCCAAAATGTTATGGGATTGTCACCATGTCTTCAGTTTGCTATTAATTCATCCTTAACATATGGTCTATTGAAAGCTCCCCAAGCTTGCTGGGTTGGCACACAGAGCTGGTCCAGAGAAGGCGGTCTGTGTAAATTCCCATGATGTCAGGCCACTGCACAGAACTTCTATGGGCTTCAGTCCACTGTTGTCTTATCTCTACCCTGAGAAATATTTCTAATCACTGTTTAGATACTTTAGCCATAAAAGCTAGGTTTGATTGATCGTTTATACTTTTTGGAAGGAACTTCTCCCTCACTTTGGTGAAAAATACCCATTTGGAAGTCATATATTTTGAATAAACCTTTTGGAGAACAGACGTTTTCTTTCCTTGTGTAAATAAACCTATCTATAAGAAAAAAAGTTTATTTTTTGTTTGTTTTTGTTTTTCTTTTCCCTTTGAATTTTCTTTGTAATGAACTGCACTTTCCAAGGCAAGGCCAAGGGAGTATTTTGTTCTTAAAAAAAAAAAAAAAAAGAAAGAAACCCACCAAACACAAAACAAAACAAAACAAAACATAGTGCCTATCAGAGTGTAGGAACAAGAGGATTAGATTTATAAATCCATACTAGATGGACTGGCTAGTCCTAGGCTTTTGACAATTTAAAATTCCTTTATTTAAAAACAGAACACCATAACGCATTAACAGCATATTACGATGAGGTAATATCATTTGAAATGACATGTAAATTTGACCATAATAGTAATAGTTTAGTCTCCCTCCAGTGTTTTGGTTCTGATGCCTTAGAAGACAAGTTTCATTCATGTTGCTACAGGCCAAGTTTGTAAGAAATTGTTCTATTTGTAATGTTAGTGTGACAAAAAGCACAGCTATTTTTCAGTCTGACTATTTAATCCCCAATGTGAGGAGCAATCATCTCATAAGAAGGCGGAAGTGTCCATATCCTAGACCCTGGAGAAATCCTGACTGTGGTTTGATACATGAGAAGAAAAGCCTTTGAAATGAATCTAATGTCACGTTATTGAAAACTTAGCTGCACAGATTAACTTTCTTTTTTTTAGTCTGCAATGGCTTACAAAGCTTCAAATGCCCAGAAATCTACTAAACCAGGCCATTTAAAGAATCTAAATAAGCTTGCACGGTTTTAAGCTTTCCGACTTTGAATGTTAGCTTTGAAGTTGTGCCAGAACCTGACTGCAGCTGAGTTGCTTTTAAACTGAATTCATGACACTGGAATTAGTGTTGGGGGGACGGGGCAGCCTGCCTAATCATGAGCTTGACCATACTCACCATAGACAGCCATCACATATGGTGCTGCAGAGTAAAGAATTCTCCAAAGATAAGTTGGGAAACATCCTGGTTCTTTTTTTCTTCTTTTTTAATCTACACACTAGTGTTTTGGATAATGTCCATTCTACAAAGCCAGCCTGCTTAATGGCATATGGCAGTTGTCCATGAATGGCAAGGATTGAAAGATTGTGAGTATGTATGAGTGTGTGTGTGTGTGTGTGTGTGTGTGTGTGTGTGTGTGTGTGAGAGAGAGAGAGAGAAAGAGAGAGAGAGAGAGAGAGAGAGAGAGAGAGAGAGAGAGAGAGAGAAAGAGAGAGCTCTTTTGTCTCTGTGTGAGAAAGGCAGATATTGAAAGATAGAGGAAATAGAAATAATAAGATACATACAAACATATATAGAAAAGAGGGTGTACTGCAGAAGGAAGAACTTGTAGATGGGTAAAATATAAATGATTGCACACCATAATATTTTCTTTCTCATGATCTGGGCAACCTATAGCAAGAGCCTGGGCAAACCTCCACCAAATATTTCCTTTTGCCAATATCCAACTAAGACCATCCTTCCATTTATAAATTTTTTGAACCATCACATAAACAAATTTCTGCTCACAGCATGGGGTTAATTAGAAAAAGTTTTAATGTAGGGGAGTTCATTTATGTTTGGTGGTTTAAAGTGGTGGACTCACATTTGGCACCTTAAAAAAAAAAAAAAAACTTCCCTAACCTTCAAGCTGCTTCTCTCCATCATTAATTGGGCATGCTATTTCCACCCCTCCCCAAAGTTCTCTTTTTCCTAGCCTTATTTATAGCACAATATTGAGTGGCAAAGAAAGTCACATATGGGGAAATTTATTACTGCCCTCTCTTACCCACAGTTTCTAGGGAAACACAACTGCTATTATTATTATTACAGGTCTGGCATCTTTCAGAAAATAAAGGGGCAAGAATTTTGCCTGCAAAGTTTTATAATTCTGCCAAATTGACTTATTTGATTACTAATTCTGATGGGAAGTGGCAGGTGGACATTTTCAATAAGGGGGTATACACCAAAGTCTCATCAACAAGTGGATATAAACCCATGTGGTGGTAAGGGTGAGGGAAGGAACATCCATTTCCAACTGGAGCTTTGTAAAGATTCCTCCTTTCTTGATGGCTTATTTTTATCCCTTTTTGTATAAGAAAGTCAACTAAAATTAGGTTCCAGGTAAATAGACAACTCCAGAATTACAATGAAAATTTTCATTAATAATCAATGCCTACACTGATTGACATGATAACATAAGGAAATAAATAGACAGGAAGCTTCGCAATGCCTTTGCTTCTCTGAGAGGATCTAAGAATTACTATTTAGGCTAGGCAATCTGGTGCCTATGGAAGAATATGTTTACTCATCGATTACTATGAGAAAATGAACATCAAAATTTATAGGAATATGTGCCTACTTTCATTATTTTTATTAATTCTATAGCTGTCTTCATGGTTTGTTTTTTAATGGTGATGAATGAAAAAATCCAGTAATTGTACAGATTTGAAGGACATTAATGAACAGGTACATCGTGAAAGCAAAATTATCATTGAACTAAAGAGGACCTTAGGCATAAACAGATGACAAGACATTTTCAGATTAAATTTTTTTTAATGTGGTCCAACAAAGTAAATATATCATAACATTATGGTGGGATGGCTGAGACATGTAAAGATGCTACTATATCCTTGAAAAGGCCCGAATCTACATGGATAAGTTAACCAAAGGAATAGACAGTTCCTGAATGAATCTCTTCACCAAAGTGAACCAATCTAGTGAATTCAAAATGAACCCCTGAATTTTTCCCATACTAAAAGTTTCTGAACTGGTAGTCTCCATCTCATTCTCATTCTTCATGGGGTAATAGATGCAGAGCTACAAAGTACATGTACTTTGTCCAGCTCCTTTATTTGACAGAAGAGAAAACTGAGAGTTTAAGAGTCTCATCCAATATCACAAAGGTAAATGTCATCCAATGTCACAAAATTAAGAAACAGAAGTAGGAGGGCACCTAGTAACACTACCTTCTTAGTCAGCACATCCCTGACTTTCCCCTGTTTGACTCATATCTTTAGTGTGCTTGATTTGACTTGGATCATTGGGGGATAGCTTTTAATTCAGATTTTGCTTTTTAAAAATTTAGTATTTTATTACATATCAAACAATTTTAACATTCTTTTTCAAATACTGAATTCCATATTCTTTTTATCCCTCCCCTTCCCCTGCTTATTGAGAAGTCAAGCAATTTGATACAGGCTAAACATGTGCATTTAAGCAAAACCTATTCCTAGGTAAGTCATGCTGTGAAAGAAAACACAGACACCCCCCCCCAAAAAAAGAAAAAAACACCCAAACAAAAACAAGAAAAATAAAGAAAGTTTTTTAAAAGTATGTTTCAATCTGGGTTCAGATGCTATCAGTTCTTCCTCTGGAAATAAATAGCATTTTTCATCATAAGTTCTTCAAAAATTGTCTTACACCACTGTATTGCTTGAATCGCTAAGTTATCACATTTGACCATCATGCAATATGTTTTCCTTTTTTCAATCTTAATAGCATTGTATTTTTCCAGTTACATGTAAAGATAGTTTTAAACATTTGCTTTTCTCCCTCCCTCCCCAAGACATCAAACAATATGATATAGGTTTTATATATATATATATATATATATATATATATATATATATGTATATGTGTGTTTGTGTGTGTGTATATATATGTATGATGTGTCTGTATGTATATACAAGTATATGAGTATATATATATATATATATATACATATATATATATAAAATCACATTAAATATATTTCCACATTAGTCATGTGGTGAAAGAAAAAAGAGAAAAACCTCAAAAAAAAAGTTAAAATGGTATGGTTCAAACTGCATTCATATTCCACAGTTCTTTTTCTGGGTATGGAAAGCATTTTCTATCATTAGTCCTTTGGAATTTTCTTGGATCATTAATTACTGAGAAGAACTAAGTTTATCACAGATGATCATCATACAACATTGTTGTTACTATGTACAATGTTTTCTTGGTTCTACTCACTCCACTCAGCATCAGTCCACTTAATACTTTTCAGGTTTTTCTGAAATCTCCCTGCTCATCATTTCTTATAGCACAATAGTATTCCATTACAATCATATACCACAACTTATTCAGTCATTCCCTAATCAATGTGCATCCCCTCAATTTCCAATTCTTTGCCACTTCAAAGAGAACTGCTATAAATATTTTTGTACATGTGGGTCCTTTTCACTTTTTACAATCTCTTTGGGATAGAAACTTAGTAGGGATATATTGGGTCAAAGGGTGATTATCTTGCAATATTGCTGTTAATATATACAATGTTCTCCTTGTTCTACTCATTTTACTTTGTATCAGTTCATGTAAGTCTTTCCAGGTTTTTCTGAGAGCACTTTGCTCATCATTTCAGATTTTGCTTTCTCAAAGCCCACTACTCTATCCATTTCTTCTTATAGCTTTGTAAGCTATCACTATATAATCTGATGATGTGCTAGACTCAGAGGAAGATACAAAGAGGTATAGAACATTATCTAATACCTTCTTGTCACATACAATCTAGGTAATGACAAAAGCTCCTTATGGGCAGGGACTGTGTTTAATCATATTTGTTTTTTCACTTAAGAATTGAGATGTACCCCTTCCTTTTGTTGCAGAGGTGGGGGTTTAAGAACATGGGTTATGGGGCAGCTAGATGGCGCAGTGGATAGAGCACCGGCCCTGGAGTCAGGAGTACCTGAGTTCAAATCCGCCCTCAGACACTTAACACTTACTAGCTGTGTGACCCTGGGCAAGTCACTTAACCCCAATTGCCTCACTAAAAAAAAAAAAAAAGAACATGGGTTATTTCAGCTGTTGTAATATGTGATCTCATTAAAAAAATAACTCATTTTTCTCATATAGGAGGGACTTGGATGGGGTTGAGTACAGAATATAACTGAAAATTACAAAGGTTAAAGGAAAAGACATTAATACATTATTTTTAAGGTAAGTTAAAAAAGAAAGCAATGTGTTTGGAGTCATGAAAACTGAGTAGTACAGATATGCTCATAACCAACTGTATAGACTTAGAAAAATCATTTATGTTTTTGGCCCTCTGACCCCTTTGTAAAATGAGGGTGCTGAATAAGGGCCACAGAAAACAGATGATGAGAGATATATTCCTCCTTTTAGCAGACTACAGCAGGGAAACATTGAATGCATTATCAGATGTGGCCATTCTATTTTATATTTTTTTCCTACTTTTCTTTATTACATTCCCAGATTGTGGAAGGAGAGAGGAGAGGGTGTGAATCCAGAAATGACTGCAGTGTAAAAATAAAATGCATTAATAAAATTTATTTTAAAAATATAAAGTTAAGTGTTTGGATTAGATCTTTAAGTTCCCTTTGAATTCCCAAACTTATGATCTAATGAAGGCCTGTCTTAGTTCTCTTCAAAGTTTTATTTCAACTTTCTGAATCAAGCCCATATTCACAGCAGTGAATTCTTAAAAGTGAAAGATGAGAGAGATGCAAATAAAAACAACTCTGAGGTACCACCTGACACCTATCAGATTGGCTAAAATGACAAAAAAGGAAAATAATAAATGGTGGAGAAGGTGTGGGAAAATTGGAACACTAATCCATTGTTGGTGGAGCTGTGAACTGATCCAGCCATTCTGGAGAACAATTTGGAATTATGCCCAAAGGGCGATAAAGCTGTGCATACCCTTTGACCCAGCAACACCACTTTTGGGTCTTTTCCCCAAAGAAATCATGGAAAGGGGAAAGGGCCCCACATGTATAAAAATATTTATAGCTTCTCTTTACATGTTGGCAAGGAATTGGAATTTGAGGGGGTGCCCATCAATTGGGGAATGCCTGGACAAGTTGTGGTATATGAATACAATGGAATACTATTGTGCTGTAAGAAATGATGAGCAGGAAGAGTTCAGAGAAACCTGGAGGGTCTTACGTGAGCTGATGATGAGTGAGATGAGCAGAACCAGAAGAACATTGTACACAGTATCATCAACATTGAGTGTTGACCTACTGTGATGGACTATATTCTTCTCACCAATGCAATGGCACAGAAGAGTTCCAGGGAACTCGTGATAGAAGAGGATCTCCAAATCCAAGAAAAAAAGAACTGCGGAGTATAGATGCTGAATGAACCATCTATTTCTTTTGTTTTTGATGCTGTTGTTTTTTTCTATTTTGAGGTTTTTCATCATTGCTCTGATTTTTTCTCTTATAACATGACTACTGCAGAAATAAGATTAATGTTATTATGTGTATATATAACCTATATCAGATTACCAGCTGTCTAGGGGAGGGGAGAGGGAGGGGAGGGAGGGAGAAAAATCTGAAATTGTAAAGCTTGTATAAACAAAAGTTGAGAACTATCTTTACATGTAACGGAAAAAAAATACTTTATTAATTAAAAAAAAAAAAGGAGTGAAAGATATCCGTTCAAGTTCATTCTCTTTTCAAAGTCAGAGGATTATCAACATTAATGTTGTTGTTGCCATTTTATTATTGTTGTTTTAATCCTCCTTATTGAAGATCCTCACCTGAAAATTTTTCAACTTACTTTTTTGGTTTCTGCTACTGAATCCAAACCGTAAGAACATCATAATCAAATTTTTTTGTCATTGCCATCGCAACATTTAGATCCTTTAACAGAATCTCGATACTATGCCAGCAGAAAATTCATAGCTGTTTTACTGTTTTTATGTCTTGTCTCAGTATTGTATTTTGCAGAGAATTATATGAAATATTCCTCCCTGTAGAATGAAACAATAGAAGGCATCCTGTCTAAAAAAATTGGAAAGTCTTGAAAAGCAGGAACTATGTATTCTGAGCTTGTACATGTTGGATATGTGTTCTATCTACTGATACATAATGTATTTGCAATGTTTTACACATAATGGGGGGGGATGCACACCATTGTTTTAAATAATTAAATAAGTACTAAGATTTAACTCAAGTGATTTTCAATATTAATTGCCATAATGAAAAAAAAAATCATGACATCCAGAAAGGAGAGCTGACAGCCCCAGTGGGTTTGACCTTGGCCAAAAAATACTAAGGATATTGTCTTAAGATGAAGGTGCCATACTTTAAGAAGGGCATTGCTACAATAGAGCATGTTCAATATTAACTGAATAAGCACTGAAGTATCTCTGTGTCATACGTAGTTTAGTTGAAGAATCTGGAAAAAAAGAAGACATAGTGTGGCTTATTCTTCAAGTATCCAAAAGGAAGTCATATGGAAGAAAAACTTAACTTGTAGCAATTAGACACAGGGGGCAAAATTAGGAGCAGTGGGTGGAATTTTCAGAATGGCAAACTTACTAATAACTAGGGTCACCACAAAATACAAAGAATAGTCTCCAGTCTGTGGTCTTCAAACAGAAGTAGGATGTTTACTTCTTAGGAATTTTGTAATATTATTAACTATTCTGTCACAGATTGCATTTGGTGAGGGGTTCTTAACCTAGAGTCCATGAACTTCTTGTTATTGTTGTTTCAATTTTTTGACAATTGCATTTTAATAAAATTAGATTCCTTTGTAATTCCAGGTATTTGAGGATCATAATTCAACTACTCAGGATTCTTGTGAGGAACTAATGATATAATTGAAGGACTGTGCTTTGAAAGCATTGAAGTGCTTTTTAAATAGTTTTATTATTTTGTTGCAATCATTTTAAAAACATCCTAATAAGGAGGGGTCAAAGTCTTCAACAGACTGCACAGGAGTCTGTGAGATACAAAAAAAGAAGCATTAGGTTACATAGACTCAACTGCTTATAGCACAGAGATTCTGTGACCTTATCCAATGTTTGCTATATTTTACTGTACCAAAGGTACTATAAAGAGATCTTTATTTCTTTTCCATTTCATACTGTTTACTTTTTTTGAATAAAATATAGAATTATCACTACCCATCATTTTAAAAACTACCCAACTTTTCTGTCCTTCCTTTTGCTTTCTGCTGTACACCTTTTGTTTTCTACTTCCCACCTCAATGTGCAATATAGAAGGCCACCATTAGACACAGAAATGCAAGCATGGATGGATGCATGGATGGATGGATGCATGGATGGATGGATATGTGTATGTGTAAAAGTATATTGTACATAAAACAGTACTTTCTCTGGATGTGGATAGCATCTTCCTTCATATGTCCTTTGCGGTGGATCTGAGCATTTATAATACTCAAAATTAGTTCATCATTCACAGTTGTTCTTCAAACCATATTTCTGTTACTGTATACAGCATCTTCTTGGTTATACTCATTCGCTCTTCTTTTTCTTTTACTTTTTCTTTTTCTTTTTTTTTTTTTTTTTTTGCAGGGCAATGAGGGATAAGTGACTTGCCCAGGGTTACATAGCTAGTGTCAAGTGTCTGAGACCGGATTTGAACTCAGGTCCTCCTGAATCCAGGGCCGGTGCTTTATCCACTGCGCCACCTAGCCGCCCCCACATACATTTTTAAAACACTGAGTTCCAAATTCTTTCCTTTCCTCTCCACCCAACCTAATTGAAAAGGCAAGCAATTTGATATGTTATAGATGTGTAATCATGCAAGACATTTCCATATTATTTGTGTAAAAAAGAGAGAAAAAAATCTCAAGAAAAATAAAGTTTCAAAAAGTATGCTTCAATTTATATTCAGACACCATCAGTTCTTTCTCTATGGATGGATAGCATTTTTCATAATAAGTACTTCGGATTTGTCTTGAATGATTATATTGCTGAGAATAGCTAAGTCATTCACAACTGATCATCTTAGACTACTGCTGTTACTTTGGACACAGTGCATTTCACTTTGTATCTGCTCATGTAAGTCCTTCCAGGTTTTTCTGAGAGCATTGTGCTCATCATTTCTTATACGAAATAGTATTACAACATAATCACATACCACAATTTGTTTAGCCATTCCAAAATCAATGGGCATGCCCTGAATATTCAAATCTTTGCCATTATAAAAGAGTTACTATAAATACATTGGTATATACATGTCCTTTTCCTTTTTCCTTTTTTTTATCTTTTTGAATACAGACCCAGAAGTGATCTTGCTAGGTCAAAGAATATTCATAGTTTTAAAGCCCTTTGGGCATAGTTCCAAATTTTTCTATAGAATGGTTGAATCAGTTAACAACTCCACCAAGAGTGCATTTATGTCTCATTTTTCCATATCCTCTCCAACAGTTATCATTTTTGTCTTCTGTCCTATTAGCTAATCTATTAGGCATGAGGTAGTACCTCAAAAATAAATTGATTTAAATCTTTCCAATCAATAGTTAGGTAGAAGATTTTTTCATATGGCTATATATAGGTTTGATTACTTCACCTGAAAACTGTTCCTATCCTGAGATAATTTATCAATGACAGTGGC